>NC_134456.1:58039028-58345028 GCF_047948215.1 Lycorma delicatula
TGTTTAATGTTCAAACAGAAAATCTAGTAGAAATAAATATTAACGTTTTAATTCTATTAAATTTTCCCTTCTGTTCTAGCAGTTTGATTGCATATAAGTTATTTATTATAACATCAAATAAAGAGTTTTGGTTATTGATATTTTTTACATATATTTATTTATAGACATAATTATCTAACCTGTATGAAATATATATCTCTGCATATGAGGTGTTATTATTCAGTATAAAGGATGTCGTAATTTTCATTTTATATATTTCATTATGAGTCATGGATTGTTTACTTTATGAAACTGCCTTTAGTATACCAAACTGCATTAACTTTGAGAGTCAAGTCGTGTCAACCCCAGCAGGTGTCGATTTTTAATTAAACTTTGCTGTGATTTATATAACTAGAAACTAACGATATTGAGAAACAATTTATTTTAAAAAACCTCCCTTCATTTTTCCGTATTTATTGTCTTTAATAATATAAACATTTATTCTGCTATTATTACATTATTATATATGTCCAAACTTTTACCCGGATACACTATAAGGAATAATATATTTTTGATTTGTATTTTTGTTTTTGTCTGTAAATCAAGGATGGTAATAACGATTTTCTTAAAATATGTATGAAACAACTCACTTGGATTACAGAACTGACGCTGGTTATATAACAATCTAAATAAAATTACAAATTGTAGACGTCGTTTTCTTAATGCTAAATTTTTAAAAATTTCTATAATTTATTAAAAATAATCATTATAATATTAACGCCATAAATAAATTAAATTTAAAGATAGTTTATAAATCAATAAATACGAAAAGATAATTTGAAATACGGAGTGTTTAAAAAATAATTATTTGGTTCCAAAAAGTCGTAATGAAATAATGGAATTAATTAATAGCATCCGGTTTTCATATTTATATTTGTTACATTATATTGTAAGTTTGTCATCGCAAGTATTCGTCGCGATTGGCACCACTGTGTGACCTTCACTGCGTATCCGGTCGACAGTCTCATCTCAGTCGTGACGACACCGCACCAGAAAGCTCAGTGCGTTTATCGAAACATGATCGATTATTGCAGTTCAGAGTAATTATCGACATGAATATGGCAGTATCGCGCCTACAAATAAATTTATACTCCAGTGGTTTAATCAGTTTAAGGAAACAGGCGGTGTCTTCCTCTAAGCGGTCAGGATGTCTTAAGGGAAATAACAGAATGTGGAACGATCCTAGCATCTTACATGCGTAGCCCGAAAAAGTCGTCAGCAAGGTTCAGCTTAGAGTTAGAAATGCCTAAATCTGCAGTATACAAAGTGATGCGTTAGTCTTTGTGCGTATAAGATACTACTTTTGTATGAAATCAAATCCAATAGCTAAGTGAAAAGGTTGGAGTTTGCATCTTTAATGCTTATAAACGTTGATGAAAATGAGGACTTCCTGATTAATGTCACGTTTTCAGATGAGGTGAAATTCCATATTAATGGGTACGTAAATCGACACAATTGCAGGATTTCGAGATCAGAGCCATTTGGAGAAATTATCGAACATTAGCGTCACTCTCCCAAAGTCAATGTTTGGTGCTGGACTGATGATTGACCATATTTTCGGACGTTCATTTTTGCAGAAGGTGCAATCGATCGAATATTTTCCGTGATTTGCTCGAACTTTACGTTTTTCCACAGATCGACGATATTGAAGAAGAAAAAGGATCAATTTCCTATTAGATAAACAGCGCTCCGCCGCATTACAGAAACCGTGTTTCTGCTGCATTAAACATTCGCTTCTAAAACAGTAGATTGGGAGAGGAGGGCGTGTGAAAAAATTGTTTATTCGTAGAAAGTCTGTGACATCAACCACCTATGGGAGAAGATTTTTTCGTTAGTAGCAACCATTACACCCAACATGCTGGCGAGTACGTGGGAAGAGCTGGATTACCATTTGGACGTGTACAAAGCAATGAACGGTGCACATACCAAAGTGTATTAAACGCCATAAAAATCCAGAATTTATCCTTTCAGAATATATAATCATGAAAGTAATACTTTAAATATAATGTTGTTTAAATAATACTTGAAACCGTGGAATTCTTTTATAAACACTCTGTTGTAAAATCGAATCACTAATGTCTATAAAAAAAGTACTTTGAAGTTAGTAGGACTATAAAAAATGCTATAAATTAATTTTAGCTTGAATAATAATTACAGCTCTATTTTAAAAAAAATTCATTTTTAGGAATAAAATTCATCATATGCTTGTGATCTATACGTAGCACTGAGGCACGTGACAATTTGAAAAATAAATATTTTTCTTCAGTTTAAAAATACGTTTAGAATTTTTGAAAACCTTGAACCACTTTTAGGTTAGAGTATCTCACAATTTGAAATTGTACGCTACTTATTCGTTTGCCTATACTTTCTATGAATCTTCAATATATATAAAAATGGATGTTTGTTTGTCCCGTATTCGTTCCTATACCATTCATCCGATTGCTATGAAATTTTGGTGAGTTGTTGTTCGCACGCCCGCGAAGGTTTCTGAATTAGTTTGGACCCGCTAGGAGGCGTTGGAGTCGAGATATTTCGAAAAAATGTAATTATGGTTCGATTTGGCTTATATTCAAGATATATGTTAGTTACGTGAAAAGAAACATTTTTTGCAAAAACTATACCCGCTAGATGCGTCGGTGTCGAGATATTTACGAAACAAACAAACAAATATACAAACAGACTTTCTTCTTCTAATATATATATATATATATATATATATATATATATATAACAATGCTCATATGTGTGTCCGCTATAAACTAAACAACTACTGGACCGATTTAAGTGCGGTTTTTTTCAAAATGGTCAGCGTAATCCGGAGAAAATTTAAAGCTATTGAAATCCTCGATGTAACCAGAAGAAAGAAAGTTAGGGGTATTTGAACCGACTACTGTGTTTAGAGAGTGGTTTGAATTAAATTCGATAGGTGTATTGTTTTGAAATTGGATTTATTTACATTCTGACTTTTAAAAAGTGAAAAAAATTTTGTGAAGTTCCGTAATGTTCATTTTTTTAATGTTTTACCAAACTTTCAATTGTGTTCATTTAATCTATATATATATATACTCAAATCTAGCAATAGTGAAGCATTGCCGGATCTGCTAGTATACTGATATAATTAGGAAAAATCAGCTGTTTCCTTATTTCGTCGCAGGATTTTCTTTTTTTAATTTTTACGTATATAATATGTTTACATATTAGATCAATATATATAAACGAAGTAGTTAAGGTAACTCGATACTCGATACAAGAGAAAATCACTCGCAAAAATGGCATAGCCATTCCCGAAAATAACGATGCAGGTTTATTAAGAAGAATGAGGAATGGAGTGGTTTCCATGCAGCCTCTTTCACTAATCCGAATTTACTGTTGCGTTTCAACAAGAAAAACCCATTTTTGCTAGTGATATTCTACTCGGAGTGATCACTTTACTCTGTGTACCATAGGGGATGGTTGTATAATGTACGTCATTACTCTCTGAGAAAATAATTCTGATTAGTCTCACATGAACTCAGATGTTATAAATATGTTATAATCATAAGAAAAAATGTTATAAATAACATACAGTAACAAATTAATTTTTTTTCTGAGAGAAAATTAATTATCCTTTAAAAGAGAAATAATTCATTATACGCACTACCAGTATTCAGTAGAGGAAGCTAATTCTTAATATCTTATATGTTTTTAACTAATGTCTTATATGTCTACTGATCTCTGAAGCAGATAGTCAATTTTTCACAGAGAAAAATCAAATCATTTTTCTTGTCGTAAGGTGACGTGGAGTATAAAATGCTGTAGCCTTAATTAATTTTCTTCGCACAACGTACCTCAGTTACAGTATGATTTTACTGTTACGTTGATTTAATCGTCCGGATTTAACATGTACTGAAGCACATCATTCGTACTTTAAATTTGATTCATCGTATTTCGGTATTAATCCCATTAATAAATTTTTTATATTTTTTAAGTATGTATATAATTCTAAAAATTATTTCTTTATGACTGGAGGCAAACTATATATTTCTACTATATAACTGACACACATTTACTCACGTCTAGTGAGGGGAGTATGTAATCTGTTGGAAATACATTCAAAATATGTAAAAATAAAAAAAAATAAATGGTTTCCGAATGAAAGAGTTTCGCTGTTTTTCATTTTTAAATATAATTTATTTGTATCGGGTAAATATAAAAAATTCACTATATCTTAATTAAACATTTTGCGCCGACTCCATTAACTTTATCATAAAAAAGAAATAACCTCATGAAGTTTTAAGTGAAATACGATAAGAGCTTAATAAATACAAATGGTGCATTAAAATTAATAGGATATACAGCACTGGCATTACATACTGACATTTGTACTGACAGATAGTAAAACGGATATAGAACATCATAAACTCGAAAGCACTTGTGGAATATGAACCGTGTTCATGTATCTCGGACCAGGCTTAATTCGTATCTGGATATTACTGCTTTTATTACATTCTGGTTATTACTGCAGTTGATTCACACTACTTCATAATCAATTAATTTATATACTCTTTCAAAATAATTTAAGTTCATAATCAACATTACTTTGAGGACCGTGGGTGTGGGCGAGCAGATACCAAAGTAAATGTACAAATAACAAAAAATTGAAATGAAAACTATGTAATTCCTTCTCTTCAAGATTTTTGTAATGAAAAACTACTGTAATGAAAAATGTTAAATGGAAATCCATTTTAAACAATTTGAAAAGTATCTGTTTTTTCAAAGAAAGTATTTATTAACGGAAAACGAATTATATAGGTAATAAAAATCCGATTTCTCTAGTTGTCATTTTAATCTTGTTTTGTAACTTTTTTCTGGTCAAACAAGGTTGTATATTGTAGTATTATGTAAGTTGCCGATACAAAAATTTGAATATGACTGAGAATATGAAAATCTAATGGAAGGAAATTAGAAAAGTCGAATAAGAAACAATATATCTCAATAAAAATAATGTAAAACAAATTTCCTCCATGGCGAAATGCTGGGTGAGTTTTCCTCAACTTTAAAGTGAAAGTTCCAAATTCCAGTCATTTAATTACGCGATAAATTCTTCAGATCATTTTCCATGCTTTCATTTTATGCAATGAATTATCTAAAAACTAAAAGAATAATAAAATTTAACGATAATAGCAATCTTATCAACTAGAATCAAAACCAAAATTTTCCCATAAAAACCTTGATTTCTAAAGCTAAGTTGCATCTTCGTAAATTTAAGGAAAAATAATCTTAATAATAAATAAACAACGTGATATAATTAATACATCTATAAATATACATTTCAACGACGTCGATTACCTAACAGCATTATCAAGGATTATTTATTGAGATTGTAAATTATATATAATATAACTAGCCGGTCAGGACTCGTTTCGCTCGCCATTCCCATCTAACCAGGGGCTTTGTTCCCTGGACCCCTCTGTGTTCATTCTTGTGAGAATAATAATGATAAATAGAAATTAAAACCTGTTCATTTAAAAAAAAACTATCAGTGTACTGTAATTTCTTCAGAACACCAATTTGGTCAGTACAAGACCCGAAACTTTGAGTGATCTGAAAAATGCGGATCTCAAAATAATCGGCCTCCATTTAAAAATAGTAGTTATATCTGGTTACCTATATCTTCATACGTGTAAAAATGTGTTTAATTCGGTTTTTAGCGTTACCCGACAAACATCACTAGAAAGTGACCGTACTTCGTTTCTCACTTTTTTTATTTTTTTTTATTTTTATTTTATGTTTTTTTAGTCAAGTAACCGAAGGTAGATGCAGCCATTCGCGTCGCACATATAATAACAGTGGCAGTGGCTGTGTTGGTTGAACCACCATGCTGTATGCTGAAAATTGTATTTATATATTAATCTGAAGAGTATTTGTAAGCCCAAATCAAGTGAATATCTCGTTTAGTATAGCCGGAAATGGAGAAAATTTGTAATCATTTTTCAACGTTTTTTTTTTACCTTTCTTCACCTCTCTCAAGGTCGAATTTCGAAAAATATATAAATTGTTTTTTATAAATCACTTGAAGATTACACACATCAAAAATAAAGTAGCAAGTAGATATTTTTACTTGTTACTGTTGAATTAAAAATAAAGTAAAATTCAATTTTAGATCATTTTAATCCTTTAAACTCTGAATTTCAAAACCTTTTTACTAGTGTGCATTTTCACCGTAAGAAGAGCGTATATACAAATTTTCACTAACTTCTGTAAGATAATCAATACTTCACTAACCAATAATTAATTTTACACGCTTTCAATATCTGTTTAAAAAATAGTTCATGGCGACCCACCGTTAAGATAATCATTTGGGAAATTGATATATGGGTAGACAGAGACGATACGTTTCTACAGAAAACAGCAACCTTTTCTGTCATACCCAACCAATCAAAATATTTTTTGATAAAAAAAATTTTATCATACCCTATCTGCTATACTTTCTTCTTGAAAATATTTAACAGCATCTAAGTGAGGTTTCAAATCGAACTATAATATTTCAAAAAAATACGTAATGTACCGCCAGATACTGCAGATAGGATCAGCTAATCAAAATTAGCATTAGTCTCGCACACGAAATAAAAATGTACTACTTAAATTTAATCCACCAGCCCAAACGGATAGACAACGGTGATGTTCTTAAAATTCACGATAAATTATTCGTTAGGTTCAGAAATTTCTTATTCCCTACCCTCAATTCTAACAATTTTCTTACAAAAGTTCATTACCCTTGTAAAAACCTTGAAAATAAAGTTAAAAATCTTCATTTTTTATTAAAATTTATACTCAAATATTTATTCTATTGAACATAATTAATTTTCTAATTATACAATTTAACAAAAAAATGTTTTGGTAAGACCAGAACACCTCGTAACAACACTATCTTAGTTTTAGCGGTAAACCTCAATTTATACAATCAGCTTAGATAATTACAATATTGCAGATCTCATTTGGACAAAGACCCCTCCTAAAATTACCTCCACTCAGGACAACAAGTCATCAGCAAATTTTTATCAGCTGCAGGAAGGAATAATTGCAAACATTTTTATCGATCAAAACAATCCAAATGACGTGACAAATTCGCATTCTTGGAGATATCTCTCACTAAGAAATTTATTACAGTGAAGTCAACGTTTTCTAAGATTATCCATGCGTCTTTGAAGTTACTTTTCCTCACTATTGCCCTCTTCTCTGACTAAACACTGAAAGCTACTACATTATTACAGGTCATCAGACATTATCGAACGCTCCAGAGATATTTCCAAAATATATGGTAGGTGCTTTGACCTATATCTTAGAGTTCGCCACCAACAGCTTCTACTGTTCCACTTTTTGTATTACAACCAATTGACTGCTGTGTAAAGTTGGATTAATTCTTTTCATGATACGCTTTTTGTTGCACATTTTTAAACATTTATCGATCACAATAGGTAACATTAAAAAAAAATCAGATGGAAAGCTCTTCTAAAACTAAAGATTCTAGAAAGCTATAAACAATTCATTAATATATTTAAACATAACTAAACTATAGAGTAAAATACTCTTGTATGGTTACAGAATACCAAGATGTTTAGTTTTTTAGACAAGGATACCTGAAAACTTCGAGAGTTGAAGAAATTCAAGTGGATTGCGTTTTTTACCAATAGCAATATTCATATTTTGTTGTATGCAATACACTATAACGAAATCATATTTTAGATTTATTTTTACTTCCTTGTACGAAGTAAAGGAAGTATTGCGATCACGAAGAATTCGGTTTTCAGATTTCAAGGAAATAACCATTTTGACTAGTTTCGGCGTGACGTATGTACGTACGTATCTCGCAAAACTAAAAAACGATTAACCGTAGGATGTTGAAATTTTGGATTTAAGACTGTTGAAACATCTAATTGTGTACTTTCCTTTTTGATTACAACCGACTGCAATCAAAACAAATCAAATATTTGGAACGTACAAGGGGAAGGCACATCGGTTCGAATCAGACTTCATCTCCTTTTTTAATTTAAATGTATTGATTTATTAATAACTATTAACCTCTGTTTAACAAGTCGTTCGGTACAAAGACGCTGGCGAGAGTTTGTCTGACGGCGGATAAAAAAATCTCTACGATGAATAATAATTCAATAATAACCAAAAAAATAAAAGAAAAATATCAGAAAAAAAATATATATATACTAGCCGGTCAAGGCTTGCTTCACTCACTCGACCGTCTAGCCAGGATATGGAGCCTCGTGGACCCCCGACACGTTTGTCATTCTCATGGTTGTTAGAATATTAAATACTTTACAGAAATCCAGCAGAGAAAAAAAATTATCATTTTGGTTATATTTTTGTTGCCACGGTGGTGGAATTGTAATGAAGTAAAAGTATTAATTTTTATTTGTTTAATGAATATCTTTAATTCACAATTTCACCCCCAAGGGGCTAGGTTCTCGATCTCTGGCTTAAAACCTTTCCTGGGATAACATGAATGTAGCCTGAAAATTTGAAAGCAATCAATCGATTGGTTCTCGCATGATGCTTTTGCAAGCAAACAAATCCACATACTTTCGTATTTATACGCATTAATTAGATATTTTAAATATAAGTATTTGCAATAAATCTAATGTATAATAAGTGTAATATATAATAAATGCAATATAATATAATAAGATATATTTATCGTTCTTTTACATCGATCTTAAAACAGTAAACACTTTACTATCGAATAAACAAAGTACAATATATTATAATTTGGTTAAGTCCAAGAAGTTCCTTTTTAATTTTAAAAGTCCTTAGTTCCTTTTTGATTTTTTAGTTATTATTATTTATAATACTTTGAGTATTTTGATATTAAAAAAATAATTGGACAAATTACAAACATCAAATAAATAAGGATTCCAATAACACGCTTCAAGAAAATTAATGGGTCTTAAGTTTTTTTTTAATCTAATGTAAAAACTAAACATAGCTGTTTTTATTAGTTCAAGGGACAATTGTTTTAAAATCTATAATATCCCTAGTCTATAAATATTATACTAAATCAATACAATTTTCAAGAATTTATTTACAAGTAAATCCCATCACGGAATGCCAAGAATTGTTATTATAATGTTTAAAAAAAAGAAGAAGAAAACACCCGTTCAACTTAATTATAAACTTTCATATCCAATTCTGTAATACTTACATATTTTTCTCGTGACGTAATACGATGACTTTTGTTAAAAAAGAAGATATTAGTAAAAAGATTTTTCATTCAAACTTCTTATCCCATTTAATATAACTTATTAAAATTAATTTTTCTTCCTAAAGTGGTAACAGAATATTATATAGAATGCTTATTTCACTAATAATCGTTCCTTACAATTTTGAAGTTTTACGTCTTTTTGTAAGCTTTTATGTTTATCTCAGTTATTACAGAAGTTACCAGCTTAAAACTTTTTCGTTAACTTTTATTATTAATCTATAAGATTTTATGTTGTTTAAACAAAAGAAAATTTACTTTTACTTTATCGAAATAGAACTCTTTCTTCTTTATATATTACGTAAAAAATATAAATAATTAAGGCGTACGTAAAATAATCTAAAAAATCTTACATTAAATTGTTAATTAGGCCTACTAGTTTGCTTTTTTGTTTATTATATCTGAAAAATGTTTTTTACATCAAAACAGATAACGATTAGAATTCGAGTATTATTATTACAACTCTTTATTATTACAGAGCTTTACAATTAGATTATTTCTCAGATTAAAATTTAAATCTTTTAATTAAAACAATTCATAAAAAATACTATTCTTGTATTATAATATCTTATCTTTATGAAACTTTATAAAGGTATTAGTAAAAATATAATTATCTCATAAAACAACTTTTTCATTAAAACGTCCTAACTTATTAAAATTGTGAGAAAAGCTGTCCTACCAAATTAAATACTCACCACAAAAACAATACTACATTGTATTATTATTATTATTATTATTATTGTATATTACTACAATAATTAAAAAAAAAGGGAAAAATTCGTTAATCCCCTGACAGAAACCTAAATATATATTTGATAACTTTATTCAGTATTTAAATGCTTGTAATGTTTGAAGATTAATTATATTACGAAAATTAATTATACTTATTTGTTTCTAGAGTATATCTAAATTTTTACAAGAAAAGTAAAAAAAAAACATGTACAGATGTACGTTATATGTCCTCACAAACTGGTTTTCTGTACTGATTTGAAACAGCATATATGTGACTCAGTTTATCTCATAACTAATTACGGTTTAGTACAATCCGTTCCAAACATTTTACGACTCCGCTGCAGGTGAAGTATCTAACTTTAAAGCGGGACTAGTCAAACTCTTTTTCTCTGAAAGTAATGTTGTTTTGTACAGCCAATCTCTGTTGAAAACAGACTAAACGTCTTGCTTATATCAAATATCACTGCATTATATTAAGTTCGACATGCTGATATAAAAAATATATTCGGGTCGGAAAAAGAAGGCGATAGAAAACAATTCCTCACTTTTCCTAGTAAAATGGCATGTGATGAATGTTATTCTTAAGAAATATTATGCCACTTTCGCCTGTGACTGATCTTTCGTGTCAAGTAATTTACAACATTTTGGTTATAGTACCCACCGTAATACAAATAAATAGTTGTACCTGATAGGAAATCAGACCAAGTTACTCACAAAAGTTTTTATATTTACATCCATCCTCAAAAATAAATATCTTCCCATGTTGGGCTCCCTAGAGAAAGTGAGGAAGGAAGTAATTTCTGGTTTCACGATTTTCCAGTAAAATAGATTATACATATTATGTTCATCTTACCCCGAAACGTAAACTTTTTGAGGAAAACTGATCGGTTTTTATAACAATGATTGACATTCTTTTCCGGTTTCTATGTTTTTAAAAAAAACAAAAAACAAAAGGATATTAATTACTGGTGATAACCAAATCAACATTCTAGCTGATAACTGTTCTCGTACAATATTGATATAAACCTAAGTCAAGGGATTAAGAAAATAATCTCTAAATAACCTCTAAATAATTTCCTCTGATTTAATATTTACGACACAAAATATCATGAGGTTTGCCTCATAAGTTCTATCAATTTTTTTAAAACAAACACATTATTTTATTAACCAGAATATTCTAAAAATTAAAATCACTTCTTTCCTTGCTCATATTTGTTTATTAACTAATTTATTATTATTCTCATTTAAAATGAGCTTATCGTAATTTTAGACAATACAGCAAAATTAAACAACAAAGATAAAGTTTTAATTATTATGTAATTGAATGGTGAATTCAGTCTAATTATTACCCATGTCTTATTACGTAAGTACAATAACAACACTGTTAAGTAAACTAAAACACTTAATATTTGCAAACAATTCTATTAACTTTTTATTGCAAAGCCAATTAATTATAAGAAATTTAATACGTTATTCAAGTACAAATATGATGTCTTAATTTGTAATTACCACTACATATGTAAGAACATGTTCTGAGTGACTGACTGATTCATGAACGCCCACATAAAACTACTGAAGATAAATCGATGAAAATTTGTATACATGTTCTTACGGTGTCAGTGCACACTAAGAAATGATTTTATGAAATTAGTTTAAAGAGTTTAAAGGGTTGAAATGTAGTAACAATGAAATTTACTATTTTTTAAAATTTCTTGGTAACAAAAGGAGATATCAACTTGATTTTTGGTGTGTGTAATTTTCATGTAAATATCTAAAAATCAATTTCTAGATTTTTTGAAATTCGACCTTGAAAGAGGTAAATAACCATATAAGCTCTGCACAACCGAGGTTGGATGATTTGGATATCCTTTCCGTTGCATAATCCGCTACAAAATTCCTCTGTTCACATTGTCAAAAGCTTTCTCAAAGTCAAATGAGTTTCAAAATTAAATTCTCTTCGTTCCTTATTAAGCCGCTTGAGAATAAAGAAAACAACCATTCAGGATCTACCTTTTCTAAAGCCAGTATGTTCTTCGGTAATTAAACAATCCATAAACACCTTTAAACGCGTGCAAACAATTGTAACACAAAACTTATAAATTGCATTCAATAAACCTTTTCAATTTTAGGAAATAAAAATATACAAATACACTTAATTTTTGAAATCCGGATTAATTTGGAATTTAAAGAAGTCAACTACATCTTAATTTTCTGTGTTATCGGTAACTGCCCCTTTTAATGAAAACAAATGTCTCAGGTTCCGGCTGTTAATTTTTGATAGCAAATAATGAAAAATGAATTGCGTTAAGGAGACCAATGTACAATTTTAAGAAAAACATAATTCCATAAAATACGAGTACATACAATTAAATTTGCTTATTAAATTTTCTTATCAGGTTTGTGTGTTTCTGTTTGAGAATTTTTTAACTGATAAATATAATATTCTGATAAATCGGATACTATTCATTTATGAATGGATGTTAAAATCAAATAAATCAGAATTTTTTTTACGGTATATCAACAAATTAAAGTGAGTAAATATAGACTAATGATAACCTTTTTGGTCTTAAAATAACACTGTTTTTTATCTTATTCACTTAAAGACTTCTATAATATAGCGAATAAAAAAAAATAATTTGTCATGTATAAATTATAATGGCTCAATTTAATGCTTATACGTCTCTGATTTATTTTTATATGCTTTTCTTTTTACTCGATTTATTTAATGTAACAGTTAATCTGTTACAAATTCAAGTATTATGTGGTAATAAGTTGGTAAAGCTAGTTACTTGGTTTTTTCTTAAATTATCACAATTTATTCGTAATGAAAATCATATACAAATGTAGAGAGAACAAGTTCTCTCCGTTAAATGTTTTTCTATAGGTTCTGATAATACTACAGAAATCTACTATTAATAAAAACGAAATGATAGTAAAATATTATAACTGAAATTTTGTGCAAGGTTACAAACATGTAATATGTATCGTAATAGAATAATCACGTAAGGATCTACTTAAATTTCGATGATGATGCATATTTTACGAGAAAATCATGAGAATAAAAGGAAATTTTGAGACCTAAACAATTACTTTTATAGTTTGATAATTTTTATTCAAGTAGTTAAATAACAGTAGATCTTAATCAGCTGAATATGTATAATAAAATACGTGTAAGGATAGAAAAAAAGTTCAATAAAATGTTATAGAGGACCACTTTAAATTTAATTAAACATTAAATGATCCCTTTCTTAATTCTTGGATCCACTCTGTTGGATCTACTCGAAGGACAAGAGATTAAATCAGAGCAAAACTTGAACGCCAAATCCAAACCAACGTATGAAACGAAACTGGACACTTTTTAGCGTTTAATAGGATTTTGAAAAATAATATTTTTATGGAATTTCCTGAAGGAATACAGTTAAAAAAAACTGGATTCTGCATCCGTGACAACGTATAAAAAGTATGTACGTTTGAAATTATAATGTTTTCATTGCAATTTGGATATTTATCATTCACGTATGCTACTGTCCAAAAACAATGAAAAAAATTATTTTCCTAATTAAATAAGTATTATTTAATATTCTATCTTTAATATAACTAATTATTACAACCAATGGGGTTAGAGGTTAACTGCGCCTTTGAAATTAAGCCCGGACCAGATTAATGAAATTTCGTACTGTAAGTGTTAAGTTTTGTAAGCGTGGACGGTTGATGGGTAGTGTTAATTTTGTTACCTCTCTTGCCTCTCTGGGTATGTATTGGTGTTGGTGAGCAGGCGAGATGGAACTACTATATTTATGATAAGGAAAAGCATCAGACAGGCCTGGTAAAAGACACACAAACATATTCAAGCGAATGCTTGATTACGTTTCACTCTATTCTGGCGCTGCAACAGAATAGCATCTTGACCATATCCAAAATATCCAATCATTCTTTATTTAAGAATCTTTTAACTTTTTTTAATGAATAACGGTCGAAAGGTACGATTATATAAAAAACAATTTCCCTACATCCAAATGATCTGATCTTAAAGAAATATTTTCTTTCAAACAGTATTTCGCTAGCTTTATATAAAATGGTAGAACAATAGAATTTTAGCTTTATATAAAATGGTAAATTAAAATGTTATACTGCATTCCAATATTTTTGTAAAGATGACGACGTATTTCTGAAATAAACAGTTGTTTGAAATAAGTTCATTTAAAATGCCCTCTGCAAAGTTCATTTAAATCGGTCAAGATTTTCTGAATAAATCGTAAAATAAAAATAAAAAATAGCCTCAAATGCAACCCCATCCAAATACAATAACAAATGAAATGACTTCACACGATTTTTAAACACACCTCTTACTGAAATAAAATTATGAATTTCATTTCGTACTACATAATTTATGTTCAAATATTTATTCACAATTTTGATCCCGTGTGGTATGCGGATAAATCGATCGTTACTTCTTAATAAATAAATAATAACGAATCGGTTTTCAAATTAGTCATTATAAAGAATAATCCTGATTTATAAATTTGTAATTAAAAATTCTGTGATGAGGTCATTTCCTTTTGGGAGGCAAAAGAGGAAGTCCTGGTAGAAAAGCTTTCTGGCACGACCACGACACAAGCTATTAACTTGGAAGTGGTAACAACTCTCTTCATCTCCTCTTTTCTTTATTATTTTTCTCTTCCATAGCACTTCTTTATATCCACAAACTCTTGTAACTATGGGTCGTTACTTCCTTCAATCGTCTCGCTTTCGTGATAAAAGCTTTTTTAATTTTTTTTTATTCTAAAGCAGATGCGCTGAAAGATGTAGAAATATTATTGAAGATATAATACATAAAATGTTTTAAAACTAATAAACAGGTTTTTAAATTTATATTTTCATACACACATACTCTATCTAATAGTTTTAATACCAGAGATATTACTGTGATAATTTATTTTTAAAATAAATGTTTTATATAAGTTAGACATATTATCCTGATTTCACGCAGTACTAGTGTTTAGAATAATTTACATTATATCTTAGCTGAAAAAAAAAAAATGTAATACTTCTAAATAAACGAAATAAGTTTAAAAGCAATGTGGTTCTATTTTAAGGATTCGCAGTGCAAAGGAAATTGAATTACATGTGACAAATTGAAGTTGTCTATCCTCCGTATCATTTTTTTAAACGAATAGTTTTTAGAAGCTTTATGAGAACTTTTATTTTAATTAAAAATATATTATTTGCAATTTCTGATGGATTTATTGGTATCAATATGAATTTATTGGTTCCATACGCGCTTGTACAATTAATTTATGAATAATAGTTGTAATTGAAAAAACAGATTTTTAATGTTTAGAATTTTTGAAAAAATATTACTAAATGGTAACAATATAGAAATAAATGTAGATTGTAAAAACGTTTTTAATTGAAATTTATTTGTAATGTATCAAAGATATATCGAAAGTTTCTTTGATCATGTTGTTATAACGACAGAATAAAATAGTAAACATCAAAAATTAATTAAATTTCTTTAGTCCTATTAATAAAATTAAAAATTGTGTGCGGTCAAGTCTGAGTGTAAATTTAACTGAAAAATCGATTATAAAAGTTGTATAAAGTTTTCATTAAAATGAAGTAATTGTGGAATGTCTTTTAAAAAATGTCCCAGACAACTTGTTTGATAGGATTTATAGAAGAATTCGAAATCTATGGTTCCGAATCACTTACTTAAAACTCGCAAAAACCCATGCATATAAAAACTATACAATTAAATTTTTTAATTTTTTATTCTTAAGCAATATTCGTCATCATAATAGATAGATCTGCCAAAACTCAAATCACTAAATTTTCTACTTTTCAATTTATTATAATTTTTATGAAGAAGAGATTTTTATTAACTGAAACCCGTATAGATATGGAACATACCAAGTTGGCTTCGTTACAAATTTTGTGTAATAAATTAATAAGTTAAAATGATAAAGAGCAGTTTTTTAAATTTATTTGGACTTTGTAGCCGTGGCAGGGAAGGGGGTAAACATTACTAAACTTTTTCGGGGTAATCAACTTTTATATAAAAAATTATTAACTTTTATAATTTAAATAGTTGTAACAAAAACTCTTTTCATCAAATAACTTTGTTTTTTAATGTAAAAACTTCTATTTAACAAAATATCACTTGTTCGTAAAAACCTAAGAAATATGTTAAGTATAAAGATTTGAAATTTGTGCAGATCCATTAAAACATTATAACAAATAATGCTTCGTAATTTGAGATAAAATTATTATAAATTTCCTGAATTATAATAAAATTAAACCGTTCGATACCAGAATTCTTTCTAAAAGAATTGTTTTACGGATTCACCAAAACAGATTCTAAAAAATGACTTCTGCAAATATTTTAAAAATAATAAACATTTTTAATGTTTTAATGTTAAAATTGTAAAGGTAATAAGCTTTAATTCGTTATGAAAATCTGAACGTTATTTTTCGAAACATTTATCCTTAAATCCGAACGTATTAAATTAATTAATATTAAATATAGCAATACAGGAGGAATGAGTGCCCACAGCGTGAGGGGTACGTGGCGGACAAGAAGAGGAGCCAATGGCATCAACGGGTAGTGAACGCAATAGTAGAGTCATTAACGGGTAGTACAGGAGTTAGTGCAGGGAACGTTGCGGGTAATGAGACGTCACATGTCTACGGGGATGGCGACGACTACAGTGACATTTTCTGGGAAGATCTGCCTTTTGAGGCGTTCTCTGCAACTCAACGTCGATATGAGCAGAAGGGCAATGGATGCCTGGGGGGCAGTCCCCTGTCCGCTACCTGCTGATGTTATGATGAGTATAAGACAGACTGGAAGTCTGACCTGGTAGTTGACCTGTGGCGGAGTGACCGATGCCGAGTGGCTGTGGGCGGCCAGCCTTAGGGGTTGGGTGACGGGGACTCCTCGGAGTCGTCGTCCCCCAATGACCCCCTGGGGACGTCGCCCTGGTTATTTTAATTCGGTGACATGAGTGCTCGGTTGATCGCGCAGGGGCTGTGTGCATATCATATGGTTTAGGTCTGGCCCCTACGTAACTAGAAGGGGAGGTTTTTAGCGGGTGAAAGCCCCCACTTGCCGTCAGAGCGGGCCTGGCGGCTACTGGTAGAACTCTTCCCTCCCTTTACGGGAAAAAAATAGACCAATAATATAAAACTTTCTTTACATTCAGTAGATCAACATACTTTATCTTAATCAGAAATTCGTAATCAGAATCTGTCACTTTCAACAAAGCAACGGGAAAGAGAATGAAGAAAAATCAGCGGGCTTTAATATAAATTATTAGTAGATTTTTAGTAATTGTTGATAATAAGAGGTTTTTAAATTATTCTTTTGTTCAACACATCCATACTTTTACCGTAATATTATACAAGAATCTCATTGATAAACTTGAGAAGAAAGCATTTTCTGTAAAACAAATATGTTAAACAACTTTTTCCTCAGGTAAAGTTACTGAAAACCTTCAATTTAACCGTAGTCAATATTGGAAAACTTAAACTTTAAATCCAGAAGTTAATAGCTTTTAAAAAGAATGATTTGCATAAAAAGATTAAACGGGAGAACGTCACCAAAAGTAAAGGTTATTTTAAATGAATATAGAAATCAAAAGAAATTAGAAGACTTACAATTTTAGTTGTTAAATGTAAAATTTTAGCTGTTAAAAACAATCAAATGCCGGTACCTTAGTTAAACTTTAAGGGAATGAAAGGAAACTGACTGTCCGTGAAAGAAAGAGGTTTCTATATTGATACAGAAGGTAATGTAATAAGTCAGTGTGCAATAAAGATGAAACATGACTGAAAAAACCCTAGCATTGTAATATTGACGAAGAAAATATCTGGATTATTTCAGTAATCTTTCCACCTACTTCGAATAAGTATATTTTGAAACTACATTAATAAAATACGACAAATTGAAGATGTACAAAATCAAACACCTCGTTTATTATTATAGTGCACATACATGCATAATGGTACATACCCTAAACTCGGAACATTTAAAGAAAAATAATAAATAAAACTTAACAAAATTTTATTATTGTTTACTGACAAAGATACATAGGTTATATGTATTGTAAAATCGGTCAATTACGATTATTACATTTAAAAAATCTTTTCTTTCTTTTTATACAGTAATTTTTACCCACGACGGAACGGAGACGGCATATGCGTTTAGGGTAAGAGGTTGTGTGTGCGTTTGTTTGTGGCTGTATATTTATTACCATTTTTCTCAAAAACTATTGGACTGATTTCGAGACGGTTTTTTGCATTACATAAGTATCACTTCAGAGCAGGTTGTTAGATTAGTTTTACGATTATAAACCGCCAGGAAGCGGTAGATATGTTTCAGTAAATATGTTTCTTCAAAACGGCTTTTGAATGTTTCTAAGTCTTTCTAAATCCAGCAATGCTACATTATTGTGCGGATTATTAAATAATTTGCGCTGTTATACTTAACTTTCATCATCATCAGCTTATAAACATCTCTCTGTTGGTCACATGCCTACTAATCTTTAAAAAGTAATAAATAAAATTAAAAATTTAAAAAACATGAAATAACTAAATAACTGTGTTTTTACCTTATACTCGTTTGTGACATTTTGATATTGTTTTAAGACAATGAAATGTAAGATTTTGATTGACCGTCCTGTGTGACCCGTAGACTGCGTAGATAAGCTTTAGTTATCATCATAGTCACTCACGACGGTTAATCAAAATCTTAAATTTTGTTATCTTAAAAACAATGTCACAGAGGATTATAGGATAAAAATACAGTTATTTAATTATTATTTACGTTTTTTAAGGTTTTTTCGTCATGGGTTTTTTAAAATGTTTGTTTTTTATTGCTAATATTAAACTCATCGCTATTTTCATAATCTGAATTTTTTAAAATTCCGTTTCAGTATTCCAGAAGTACTTTGTTCGGTGAATTTAAATCGTTTAATTTGTTGTATTTTTTTATAAACTTAACTCTTCATGTAGTTATTCCGTGCTACTTCACCAAAAACGGTTTAAATCGAAATGGATCTTTTTTTCTTCCTGTTAGAATTAAATTTATCTCGTTATTCGTAATCCTTTACTTTACATCCCTTTTAAATAGACTTTAAACGGCATATTAACGTACACATCCAGCGGTTATAGCATTTATCTAATTTTTTACAGTATAACAGACAATTCAGGTTGCCTTCTACATTTTTTCTTTCCCTAGTGTACTTACGGAGACTGTTTGAAATAAATGTAATTCTTAAGAATTTCACGCGGTCTTTGCTGTCCTTTTTCTTAATCTCCAGGACCACCGTTAGGTATTGCTTCAGAGAATGACGAATGACAATTTTTGTAGCGTGTGAAAATGCCATGCCTGACCGGGATTCGAACCCGGGTTCTCCGGATGAAAGGCAGAGACGCTACTACTAGCGCCACGGAGGTCGGCACCCCCACCCTACTTATCCTTGTTGAAATTCATCTATACTTTTCTTATGTCATAATAATCGCACTTTTTAAATCAAATTTATAAAATTTTTAAAATCAGTTATCGTTTTTTTTCTATTTCAGTCAACAGAAGATGAGTACCCACATACATTTTTTATTTCCTCCTCTTCTAATTATAACTCATTTCTCTCTTTTTTATCAACTAGTTCAGCTCGGAGCGTTTGGAGCCAGATAGGAGTTCGATCAGGTTTAGGTATTCGTGAATGTTTACAAATTTTGTTTATGTTTTTTTAATGACATATGGATGGGATCTTTAAATCAATAATTGGATCAACAAAGTCAATGCGCATAAAATCGTAACTAACTTTGCAACATGTTCGGAAATTAATGTTTTCTTCATATCTGAATTTTGTTCATTTTCCTCTGAAGAAAACTCAACCTTTTTTGTCTGTAAGATTTTTTTTTTTCTTCCAAAGTCTTGTGAAATTTTTATTTATAATAGTGAATCATTTTACTTCTGATCGATTTCCAATTAACTCTGATCTAGCTCTTGAATTATTTTAAGTTTCATTTGTAGAATTAGAAAGGTATATTTCCAAATGTTTCATTTAATCGAAAAGAATAGGCTGTGAATGAATAAGCATATACCTGCTTATTTCATTATACTTACTTATTATTTACGTCTAGAAATAAAATCAAAACATCATATCTGGATTAAAAAAATTATAAATTCTCTTATTGCTTCCGATATTTATGGATTGTATATTTCATTGATTGGTTATAACTCTCAACTAAGCGATTGTTCTTACCGCAACCTACCGGTGTTATATAACTTGAATTTAACAATACGTACATACGGAACCAATACATAAAGAGTCAATGAAACTTCTTATTGTCATCTTTGATTATGACACTATAAGGGACAATAAAAACTTACACACACACACACACACACACACACACACACACACACACACACGCACACACACACACACACACACACACACACACACACACACACACACACACACACACACACACATACACATACACATACACATACATACATACATATATATAAAATACGTTTTTTGTCTTATTACACCAATTTTTTAAGAAAGGTGTGAATTTTAATTTTCAATGAATATTCTTATAAAATTATCGAAAAACTTCCGCCTTCCAAAAAAAAAAAAAAAAAACATATATTACTATGATAATGTCTGTTTAAATCGGTTAGAGGAAGACGCAGATTTAGAGATTGCATGTTATTATTAGCAAAAGAAGGATCGCTTGATTGAAACTAACACTTGCTCATCTAACCGATTACATAAATAATAACAGATTTAATAGTCTGGGTAGTTTTTATTTATTTTTTCCTAACCTACGATTTAACTATTTTCAGTTTGGGTTGGCATTTATATCTTGTAAGTTTTTTAACAGCTTTTTTTATTAGGGATTATTCTCTTGTTTATTCTCGGTAATCATTCAATCTCCGATAAATTTATTACATATATCGTACACCAGTTTAATATAAAGTAGCATACCTATAAAACAATTAAAGTAAAAAATAATTATTCTTTCCTTTATGATTTTTTTTTATACTGACTGACCCATTGTTGTCTCCATGAGAACCGTCGTAGTCAATTTTAATATTTATATATAAATATTGAATGTTTAGGTAGTTGAGAACTTAGAAATTACTCAGTTCCTTACTTGAATCATAATTATTAAAAATTCTGCTGTCATTAGATAACCCCAAAACGTAGCCGCTTCAGAGAGATTCGGTGAATATCGAGTGAGATCTTACAGTAACATTTTATTTAACCAATCAATTATATTTCAGCCTGTTCTTATAAAAATATTCATACCAGAACCAATGTCACAGGAAATTATATACATATTCATATCAGATTTATAATATTTTTTTATGTGAATATTTATGAATTATATACGAAAATAATTTTTTTTTAATCTTTAACTAGAAAGATAAACAAACAAAATATTTACAACGAAATTCCAACCATTCTGTTGTTTTAAACTTGAAATGAAAATATTGAAAATTTTAAACAAACAAAAAAGTGCAGAACTTTCCTCAATGACTGTGCGCTTTCAAACTTTCAATCGATGAATGTCGAGGACTGTAAATAATGAGTTTGAGAGTCCTACAGTAAACATTTTAATTAGATACAATACAAATTGGTTGTTGTATGCTAACAAAAATCATTACAAAAAAGAATAATAAAATACATGAGCACGTTTACATTCTAACAAACATCAAACAAATTTTAAACGTTAAATTGAATCTAAATTACCTGTTCCTTCTACCTAATCAAACGTTTTACTGATTTTTACTAATGAGAGTACCGGCAGTGCAAGAATGGTGGTCGCTTTACAACAAAATATAATTCAAAATTACATTTTGAAAACTTTTATTATGTGAAATATTATTATTCTCTTGGTAAAAATAAAGTAAAGTTTTTACAAAATGTATTTTAGATTATTTATCCGTTAATTTTTCCAAAAGAGAAAGAACTTAACGCAAATATTCCAGATAAAAAGATTGAGTTTATTTCATTTTGGTTAAAGCTTCCAAGATAGAGAAATTGGTTGCGATGTTTTTGCTTCATTCAGAATTTATGCAATAGTTGATATATGTGACATGTAATTATGCAATTCCCGTGCGACTGTAAAAAATGTACGTTAAACTGTTCACTTGTGGTTACTATCGTCTAGTATTCACCCTATGTATAAAATTGGTTTAAACGTGGATTCCATTTCTGAGAATATGCCTGAAACTCATTTTTTCGAAATAATCTTGAGTTACTTTATCACATAATTTAGAGTTAGCAATATCAGAAAATCTTTGTCTTTTTAAAACTTCACTGAAATTTCTCGACATTTATTTTGGAAAAATCACAGAGGACTAAGTCGGGTAAAAGCAAGATGATGTAAATTGATAATCAATTTTTGAGCTGAACTAACTCACGATGAGTACACTACAACTAGGCCCATTATCCTGTTGGGCTTTCTACTTGTCAGGCTACAAACTATATGCTATAAATAGAATTTCGTAATATTTACATCATCAAAATTTTCGGACCACACCAGATCTCTCAGGTTTGTTTTATTTACATCCATAATTTTTGTTTTTGAATGCTCACTTCTCGGTGGTCAAATATTTCGCCCATCTTAGAATTCCTTTTGTCATTCATAGATAATTGAATTTTTCAGAACCACAGCAAATGTCACTTTCAATCCTTCCTATGTTTCAGTAGCAGTTTTGCAAATTTTTACATAAAATTTTATGTTATGCTGCTCAAAATTTTGGTCACTCATTTTTACGGAAAATGTCGAACGCAGATTTTAATTATTTTCGCAATAACTAACAAACAAATCGGTCGACAAGCTTGAGGTTTACGCATACGTTTGTTAAAAGATGTACATGCATAATGATTCATACGATTTCAAAAATAATCACTAAATGAGCAAAAATAAATAACTATTATGGAAATTAAATAATTTCCCCTGGAATATACCGATATCTAAGCAAATAAAAATAGTCTTCTGGCATAAGTTTTGCTCGGTATGCAACGGTGACACGGATACAATCACAGTGAGCTATTATGATCATTACATCACATTATTTAAATTTTTGTTTATTAAAAAAGGATCAAAATTCCCAAAACAAACATTGAATTTTATCTCGGGAAACAGGACCCGTTCTTTTTTAAGGCAGAATCGTAAAGAAGTTATAATTTATTTCACTTATGTTTGGAATTGACGTAAAGAAACAGTTCAACTGCAAGTTTAGGTTAGTAAACCATTTCTTCCATGGCTGATAGGCTTTTATAAGAATTTTGTGGTCCCTAATAAAACAAGGCGTTAGTAGGATAAAGGCAGTCAGCCTATGGATTAACTGTTTTATTATACGTTTATTAATATAACACATATAATTTAATAATATTGTGATGTGCTACGCTAAGAATTTTCAGTGAGATTTTTTACTTGTGTCTAGAAATCCAATTTGTTTTGAAAATTAAAACAATTCGAATACACAATTTTCACCACATTAAAAAAATTTCCATTGGTGTTAATGGTTAGCCAGTCCCTCACATTACAGAGATGTATGGTCACGTTTCTTTCCTTTTAGAGATTAGAATCTAGATAGTTTTGTAAATCCACGAGAAACGGTTTTCTCAAATACACCTCATTATTTTTTTATTTGTTATATTTCATCATATTTGGCAGATCTTTGAAATCAAAGTAATGTAGAAAGTGACATAATCAAATAAACAGCAACATTTAGAAACATATACGATCCGAAACAAGTGAATTTTTTTCGAATTCGTTCATTATTCATACGATTATTGTGAATTGAAATTTTTTTTCTTATCATATTACAGACAAATACCGAAAAAAATGTTAAATTATACTCAATGCTAAATTTAACATAGCCAGTATAAAATTAATCAGTAAAGATTAATTTTTTAAAATATGAGTATAAAAATTTGAAATATCAAAATTAAGATTTAACTGATTTTGAAGTGTTTGGTGGAAAATGAATTAAATTTGATGTAAATTTTCATAAGATCACTCTGTAAACTTTAATACACTACAATAAATCTCTGATTAGGAGTTAGGAGATTTGAATCTCATACAAACCAGTTTTACAATACAACAGATTATCTCCCACCTCTGGCGGTAGTAGCATTTATTGCGAGGTAGTTACGAGTGGGCCAGCGATTTATTTACATATTTACCACCACGCTGAGTATGAAATAAGAGTTCCTGAATCCCTATATTGCTACTCCTAGTAATATAACGGAGAGTTTATTATTCTAGCTTTCATAAGTGATATCTTTTCTGTGTTTACTTATTTTTTATTCAGCTTTTATATTTGCTTCATTAATATTTGCTTGAAAAGACTGTATTAAATTATATTCGCGTTGGATACTGTGTATTTGGTATTGTGTTTATGCGCGCATATGTTTTGTGAGTACTTTTACGTAACTATTTTAATATAAAGAAAAATATTATGAGGTTAATGAATAGTGATAATTTTCAGTGGTTCACCAGAATACTGTCAATGCTGGGTTGTTAAGAAACTAATCGGTAACCAACTTGGATTCTTGAAAAAAATATTCACCCAAATCACTGGTTGGTTAGGTAATTACCATAATTTATGATAAGCTGTTATTAAAACTTTCTATGATAGTGCAAGAACTAGGTTCAAGTCAATATAAGGTTATTTTTACTAAGAATTTGATACTAATGTTGTCAGTGTATCTCGGTAGTCGGGCTGAGGGTACTTCAACCTCGAAAATGGGGTCTGTCTGGGGCTCTACACAAAACTTTACTGTTTTAACTTAATTTTTTTATAAATAAATTTTATACCTAACAGTGAACTATTAGCTAACTGTATTAGGCATTTACTTACTGTTCTTTTTCTTTTTTTTTTTAATTATTAGCACTTGTATTTTTTTTTTTTTATATATAAATGAAAGGCTTATAGCTTATTTGTACCACGGGCAGTATGATCCCACAAAAAAGAACAACAAAGTTTAAGATCAGTGTTTTTCTAAGGTTTAATAACGGAGAATTTAAGATTTATTGCAAAATTATTCTTTAAATATAACCGAAATATAGACGTAGTTGAGCTAACGTCTTCTAGGATTAAATATAAATATTATACGGTATAATATATTTTTATCAATAAACTATGTGCCATTTAACGACAACATTTATCCCGTGATCATGTATTTTTAGCTTCGAACATTATGTCAAAAATACTTCTGCTAGTGTTCGGTTTTGTTTGATAATAAGTTGTTAGTGACACCAACTCAACTTTAGAGGACTCCAGAGCATATCCAGGCTATACTTTAGCTGTTAGATGATGCATCCAATTTTTATTTAATTTTCATTTTTATTTCAATTATATTCCTTCAATATTCAAGTGATAATTATCATAATCAGGAACATAAAATGAAGTAAGAGAACGCTCTAGTTACACCATAAACTAGTATAAATTAGTTTAATGTGATTAGTAAGGATTCCAATTGCATGTAATATTTAAATTATCAATAATTACGTACTCATAACATTTTATTTACATTTAACATTCAATTTACTTTCATAGATATCCAAACAGTCGAATTAACGACAATGTTAATGGAGTATACGGGTAGTTTAAGATACAAATTTAATTCATAAATTAGCGTAATTGAACCAAATAATTAGGGCAAAATCATTCGTATTTAAGTGGTGAGAATATTAACGACTGAACTTAACCGAAACATATTGAGAACAATTTAAGTTGGGTAAACTGTATAATATGATTTAAACGGCAAAAACATAGTACTATAGATTATTAATACATAAACGAGTACTATATGTATTATATCTAGGTCTTTTAGTAATCTTTTTTTCACAGAGAAAAATGCAAAATTATAAACATCAAGATGAAATACTTAAAATTCTTATTATATATTTTTTCTTTTCGAATAACCCTTTTAGAAGGTACGATAAATCAACTTTGGTTGTGTTTCCTTTTCATCAATTTTCTTTATGGCTTCTTTCACACCTCGAGAGTGTTCTTCCTTTTTCTCTTATGATTTTTTCCATTGGTTGATATGTTCAATTGGATGATTTTTTATTCTCTGAATACTTGATTTTTTGAGTAGCTTTTATACTTGCGTTTAAAAATTCTTTGTCTGTTAGTTAATCTGTGTTTATTTCAGCATTTTTCATATATTTTCCTAATCCCCGGAGCCATGTGGTTTTGATTAGTAATGATTATAAAATCAAAGATCTGCTTGAATAAGCTATTATTATCATCTGTACAGTGAGTGTATGTGTCCATAGACTTGCAGTCTTCGTTATTTCATTATTTGTGTTAGTTTTTTCATTCCAAATATAGTTCTGTGTTAGATCTTTTTGAATTCTGAATTATTTTTACTTCTAGGTCCTACTATTTTTCTCTTAATTTTCCTTGCTCTTTTCTCTAATTTCTTCAGTTCCGGTTAATTTAAGTGTTTTCTGCTGCATAAAGTATTTCGGTTTTAACCATTATTTGGTAGAGTCTTAGTAATAATAAAATTATATTAAAAAAATCTGATGTGGATACCACATGACTTCCTTGTACGCCTAATAAATTACATATACACATTTTTTTTAAAACGAAAAGTACGTAAAACTTTATTTCACTAATAACTTAAGATTTTTTCATATTTTTTAAAAATTGTTATTGAATTATTATTTATTGCAAAACTTTTTTTAAAATCAGAGGTTAATAATTATTAATAAATTGATATATTTGTGTTTAAAAAAAGGGAATGAAGTCGGATTGGGACCGATGTGCCTTCCCCTTGTAAGATCCAAATATTTCATTAATTAAAATTTTATTTGGTTATAATTCTGGAACGAATGAAAATAAGTACCACTTATGATATATCGTTGAAAAGCTCTCGATGAGCGCTTATTACTGCAGTTAAGGAAAAGTTCAAAATCCAATTTTTTTCTTTTATTTTTGGACATTTTTTTAAGTCGATTGCAATCAAAAGAGGAGATACACAACTAGATGTTATAACAGTCCTAAATAAAAAATTTCAACATTCTACGGCTTATAATTTTTTTAGTTATGCGAGATACATACTTAATGATACCTTAACCACAAAAATGAGTAGTTAAAATTATACGTGAAAAATTATCAGGCCGTTGTCAAGAATTGAACCTGTTACATAATAAATAATAATTTTAATATTTAAAATTTTATAAAGATAACAAATTAAAGTACCTGGAATGTTCAGTTTCTCATTTTCAGAGAGCTATAGTAGAGTTGGAAATTGTCTATAAATTTAAATAAACAGGTACATAAAATTTGATAAATATTTAAACAGAAGTTTAAATTTATATAGAAACATAAATTGTATTAAAATTAAATAAAAACCCTACCGAATTATTATTATTATATTTATTTAAAAAAATATATTATTACTTTTTTTCAGACGTAAAATCGTTTTAAAAAGGTGAAAAAAATTAATGATAAAAAAATGTCACATCGCAGATTAATTAAATTTCTTATATAAGATTGTGATGCTATGAAAAACTTTTTCTACTTTTTTTGTTTGGATTGTCAGAGTGATATAAGATAAAAACTTTGTCGCGGCATTGAGCTTAAGAACATTTGAAAAATTTCTTACTATAATTTCTAAGTAACCGTCAGCGTAGAACTAGCATTGACCTTTAACTAAAGATTGGATAATCGACTATATTTTTGCAAATTATCGAACTCGGCTCGGGCGTATACATTAATTCTGCTCATACTCTACCTTAATTTGTACACCTAAGTATTTGTTAACCTCGTTTTGCTAACACTAGTATTAGGTCCCTCTCGAAATAAATATTATATCCATTAAACCTGGGAAGGTTGTGGTCATGCAATCTTAGAATTTTAGTTTTATTCTGAATAATCTGTACTTGTAAATCTGACTCCTGAGTTACAAAATCAGAATTTCTCCTTTAGTATTTATAATAAATAAATAAGTTGTGAGTTCCTTATCAACAAAACCTGTAGTGTTGATTATAAATAATGTTACGTCAGACCGAACGTAATATTATAATCTTAACAAATATTAAAATTTATAATTTGACTGACTAATCTAGTGGTTCAATCAAAACATTTTCTGACCGAAGGTCCAAAGTTCGATATTCAATAAGAATTTGTTTTTACCGATAAGATCGAATTTTCTTTTGCATAATCACCTACAGTAAAAATTCATACAATACACCAACATTTTTTTTACTATTTATTATATCGTTATCATTTACGACAGAATGAAATAAATCTTAACATCAAGCTGCATTATGTATGCAAAAACAGATCTATTCATTGTGTAGGCGTATTTTCATTCACAATAAACGATGAAAGGAATCTAAAAATATTTATAAAGTGTAAACACATTGGGCAACATCTATAAAAAAACATCCCGTTTCTTTCAATCGATATTATTTAATAGCAAATATGTTATTCAAGTTTTAGAGCATCGTAATGTAGTAAGTATTTAATGGTGAGGTATTTAATTGCTAAACGGCCCAAAGTGAATAACATTTAATGTTTTAGGATATGGCTTTGAGCCAGTTATAAGAATACACTAGAGCAGACCATACCCAGGGGGAGCCGTGTTATCTGAACCTGGAGTAGGCTCTGGGATGGTCCAACACATCTTATATTATTTAATAATGGTCCTTGTTCCGTACTTTGTTTGTTTTTATAGCAGGTCAAGAATAGAAATTTTTTAGGGAAATGACATAATAATACTTTACCTCGTACTGTCCCCGTCAAAAAGAATATAAAAATTCAGAGTTTATTTTGATTACATATTTATTTTGTATGGTGTATTTTTTAACTTAGCATGTTTAAGTTTAAAAGTAATATATTCAAACGAAAATTGTTACTACGATAAAACAAATATAACCTAGGACCGGTTTATTTTACAACCATATGAACAAAATAAATCCGAATTTTAAATTTACTAATAAAGTAATTAAATTGTATATATTATACATAATGTAAATTCTTAAAAAAATGCGGAATTTAACCATTTTTTTATAACAAAGTGGAAGATTAATAAATTTGAAGTTAATAAAATGCACTTAAAGATTCATTTAATTATTTCAATACATTATTTGTTATAAAAGCTTTTAAATTATTTAAATATCACTAACCAAAATAATATTTAAAAATTAGAACACGTTTGCTAAAAACGTTATTTCTAATAAAATTATCAGTAATCAGCAACAAAATTCTTTCTTTAACTACATAATCCTGAAGTTGCACAGGATTAACACATTAAAGATGAAAAAAAAAATTGTGAATTTTTGTTAAATTTATGATTTTTATAGTACCACACTGATAAAACTACGTAACAGATTGGTTGTAATTGATTAAGTGGTCACAAATCATATTTCCGAAATTGCTTCTACGAAGGATAATTTCACAGAATCTAAGTCAAATTCCGGAAGAAAATTTAATCCAAATTCTGAAGCTCTTATTAACAAAGTAATTTTTTTAAACCTTATTTTATTAAAATAATATAAACAATAAATATTAAATTTTAGGGTAAAAAAAAATCATATCGGGTCCATATTTATGTGTAAAAATAATCGCAAATGATGATAAGAATTATAAAAAAAAGTACAAGAATTAAAAGTACAATAATTTTTTAAAACAATGGTTCTTTGTCACAGATCTGCATCATACGTTTTCCTAAAAGGAAAGACCACCGAATCTGCAATGCAGTGATAACTACTCAATCCAGAATCAGTTTACACAAGTTAACAGCCCTTCTTACACAAATTAACTAAGAATCATGTCACTAATTAATATGTATACGATACCAGAACATCTGGAAAGAGCTTTATAGCTAACGGTCACCGGGTGAAGATCAAAAACTTGAAAAATGTTTTCTGGAATTTAAGTTTTAAGTCACCTGGAATTTAAGTCACCAAACGTGCTGATACGGTGAACGTACTACTACTTCACGGAACTTCTTAATTATAATGCTTAGAGAACTGCGTGCATGGAACATTGGCTACCATGAAAGCGGTAGGTGGACCCAGATGAAGCGTCTGTAGTGTGCCTTTCCAGACTTTCCAACATACGCAACTAGCTCTTTAGACTGTCAAATAACGTGCTACCCCGAAAACTCTAATTGCAGTAGTTTTAACATTATAATCATTTACGTCTGCTGAGTATACCAGCAATCAGCAACTTCTGGTTGTACAAACACAATTTAATTACCTGTAAATCTAACATGTCCATACCAATAACTCCCTTAAAAATTGTACGAAAACTTTTAATATCGGGTGGTAGCCCGATATTAAATATATTAGGACCGCAGTTAGTAGAGCCATAATAAATTGTATCAATCCGGTTTTCTTGATGATAATTGCTGTTTAATAATTGCGTCAAGTAGTCGGGAGTAAACCTGAGGAAAAATTACGTAGAGAACGGAAATTAATGGTGTGCTATCCTCTGCATCTTCCCATCCTGATTTTTAAATAGATATGTGTCAATAAATAAAGAAATTAATGGTAAGTAATGAAGTGATAAATAGATTAAACGAGTGATGACGTGAATGTGCAAGACATTCTAAAATTCACTCTATAGAGTTGGTTGCATGACCAATTAATTTTAATGTAGTCATTGAAGTTTTATTTAAAGTAGAAAATGATGTTATTAAAGTGCCTTCTACAGAGGAGCGTTCTGTGGATCTATTCCGTAATCCATAAGACTTCCAAGAGCGGTGGTAGAGAGATTAATATAAATAAACAGGAAGATACAGTAAACAAAATTTTCCGTTATAAGAATACTATATTTCATAGTTCTGATATCGACAACAACAAAAGTATCTAAATGGTAAGTTTGTTTCCTCTAAGAACAGTGTAATAGAGAATACATGGAATTATAATTTCTATAACGTTTGTATAAATTACAAATAATTAACGCTTAACAATTTTTTTTTTTTAATGGGACATAAAATCGTTAGCTTTTATTATGTAAAAAAAGCTGGGAAAGTATTTGATGACATTTCCAGTTACTATATTAAAAATTAAGAGTTACAGCCAAAAAATAAGAAAAGAATACATATTTTATGAGGTGGGAATTAAATTTTAAGAAAACTTTTTAAAAATATTCATCTATATGTATATTACGCTTAAAAAATTTTCTGAAATAAAGTTTTCTTTAAATGTAACATCTCCTTCAATAAAGCCCAAAATAAGTAAAAGAAAATCTTCAAAGAAATTTTCTCTGTTTTAGATCCGGGGTCTATAATTAAAAAAAAAAAAAATTGTAGACATTTCTTAATATATATGAATTATAAATTTTTCAACCATTTAAAAAAAATATTTAAATCGAAGGGAGAAGAGAAAAAGAAGAAAAAACATATATTTCAATTTAAAAAGGAGGGGATTGAATTTCTTGGAAAAAATGTTTTGGATTATTTATTTATGTTTTATAGGTAATAGATTTGCTTCAATAAATTTTTCTCTTAAATGCCTCTGAAAAAAGTAAAAATTGGTTTTTTCGTGTCCCCCACCCTATAACTGAATTTTGAAGAAATATTAATATGATCGATCAATTTCCCATATATAGAAATATATAAACCAAATTTAAAGAAAATTAGTTTGGTCAATACTGAGATATAAGGTCAAAAGCAGCGTGACACATACGCAAATGCACATGTTTTTTTTTTTTTTAAACTAGTTGGATGATAGATGAACTAGTTGGACTCTAAAACGTAAGGATTTGCAAAAAAATCCGATACCAATTTTTGACAAAATCACCATACTTTCCCTTTTAGTATATAGCAGCTATTATAGTTATATTCTGCGGAAAATAAAATTGAAATAATTAATAAACTTACTAAAACATAATCTCATCAGTGACAATAGATTAAAAAAGAAAGTAAATCAATAAAAACTGTTCATATCCTAAATCTAAAATACACACATACACACACACACACACACACACACACACACACACACACACACACATATATATATATATATATATATATATATATATAACAAAATTAAGACCACAAAGATCATTTTAATGAATCATATTTCTTCCTCACAAAGAAGTTTCAAAGAAGTTTCATAAATGGAAAACATTTACGAGTAAAATATATTTTACAAATCTCATAGGATGATTATTACATAATAAACCTTTTTTATTTTTTCATTAAAATTAATCATTAATGAAATATATTTTATTACATTATAGATTAAATAAATATAGTTAAATGTTTTACGCTATAATTAATTTTAAATAATTTTTTTTTTAAATTGAGTCCTCACTAATTAGATTTTAATTACACGAACTTCTTTAATTATTGATTAACACTCATAGCGTTCTAATCTTTGTAAAGTAAAAACTGAAAGTTTTTTCTTTACTTTATAGAATTTTTGTAACTTTAATTAATTATAGAATTTAAAAAATCGTCATGTTAGTTCAGATGTTTACTTCGGGATATTAGTTTAGATCCTTAAGCAAAACAAATATACAACAATTAAATATTTTTACTAATAAATCACGCGAATATTTTGCTGGTAATGGATCATTACTGTAGTTACAGTTGCAAAAAAAATGGTAGATCGTGGCAGGAATTGTTAATAGAGTTGTTAATTTTGTTTATTATTAATTTTGTTGACTTAATTCCCGAGATAATTGGATCTGTTTTAAGTGGATCTGGGTGATCCGCCTGTTATAAACTATAACTATGAAATCCACTTTGAATTCTGCATAGCTTGTGTAACTAAGAGAAGAGCAAGGTCGAATTATAGATTCCAGTGCTGAATATATTATATTTATGAATATTGCGCTCTGCTCCAGTTTCGTTTGATCTCTGATAGGATAGATAAACTACCGCACAACATTGCATATAAACGTTAGATATCAAGCTGAATTAAGTAACTAACATAAATAAATTATAATTATGACAGCTACAAAACGGGAGAGAAAGAGATAGGTAGGATGTGTTAGAGAGAAGTAGAGAGAAAGGAAGACAGGACGAAAGGTATGCTATTTAGAGCGTTACAAATCCGTTACCGCAAGCATAAATAAATATTTATATTTGTTAATGAAACGTAAAAAGATTGAAAATTAACCAAATTTTAATTCATTGAGATACATTTTCCGTGATATAACATACTTTTGAGTATTACTGTTTCCATTTTACAGAAATTGTTATATGTTCGTTGACAATTTTCTACCCGAAATATTTTCCTCCTTGATCTTGGGTTTATAAAAGTGTCCAATATAAATTTCTTTCCAATGCTAAATTAAAAGAGAATTCATACAGTACTAAACAATTAATTTTTTTAATTCTTAAATCAACCGCCATGGAATGTTATCTACCAGCCCGAAATAATTTTATCCGAATTCCAATTTTTTACCTACTCTGAACCTGATACATGTGCATTGGTACCAAGTAAAATGTAATAGGGAAACATGAATAAAGTCAATTCTGTAGTAGTACATAAGTTATTAAAATAAATGTATTGAAATAAATTAATTATTCAATTAATAAGTTATTAGTAATATATACGGTATATTGCGTTATAGTTTTTTTGCTTCCTTGTACGAAGTAAAGAAAGTATTGTGATCGCGAAAAATTTCGGTTTGCAAATTTCAACGGAAATATCCTTTTTGACAAGTTTCGGCGTGACGTCTGTACGTACGTATATACCTCTTTCACAAAAACAATTAGCTGTAGGATGTTGAAATTTTGGATTTAGAACTGTTGTAACATCTAGTTGTGCACTTCCCCTTTTAATTGCAGTTGACTAAACCAAAAGTGTCCAAAAAGCCCGAAATCCAAAACAATTCGGTTTTTAGACTTTTTCTTAACTGCGGTAATAAGTCCTCATTGAGAGATTTTCAACGATATTTCATAAACGGTACTTATTTTCATTGGTTCCAGAGTTAGAGCCAAGTGAAATTTTAATTAATGAAATATTTGGACCTTACAAGGGGAAGGCACATCGGTTCGAATCAGGCTTCATCTCTTTTTTTTATTTTTTTGTAATTAAATATATTGATTTATTAATAATTAACCTTTGATTGTAAACAAATTTTTACGATAAATAATAATTCAATAACAATAAAAATAAAAAATATCTGAAGTTAATAATGAAATAAAATTTTATGTACTTTTCATTTTAAAAACAATGTGAATATGTAATTTAGTAGACGTACAAGGAAGTTATGTGGTGTCCACATCAGATTTTTTTGTTATTCATCCAATACAAATTTTTCTTTTGGTTACAATTTTTCACCCAAAAATAACACATAAAGCATACAGCGCTAACAGTCTGTGGCATCCGATTCGTGAATCAATTTCTGTTTTATCACGCAGACTGTTTTACTATCTACTCATTTAGACTAGACGTAGAAGTAGACTAGGTTAGAAGTAGACTGAAATACTTTTGTCCGTAAGAAAATTTTGCTCAATTATTACAATTTTTTTTTTCCATTATTCAGAGAGTAAGTGTAGCTTATATTTATATTTTCATACCCATGTTCAGAAAAAATATTACTGCGATACTTTATAACATGATATTGATTTTTAAACATTATTTTAATTCTTGATATATCGGCTTTTTTAATGTAGTATCTCTTGAAAAAAGAAGTATTTTGGTTGGAAGTTTTATATAAATTTAAAGTTAGAATGGTAATAAATTTGCTTAAAAGTACTATACTAATTATTGCCAAACTTCGGAAGAGAAATCGTTTTTTTCAGTTTTTTAAAAAGGTCCGGACAATTCAATTCAAAATTGGCTTTATTAAATTCAAGAGCTAAAAAGCTACATTTAAAGAAATAAATCAACAACGCGAAATAATAACTCACAAAAGGTGTAGAAAGGTTAAAGAAGACAGTGTGATAGGATATTTTATGTAATATTCTTCTATTCGTTGGTTTAAGAAAACGTATGAACGGGTACAATATGTTTTATTATAAATTCTTAAGCATAAGGTCATATAGAGACCATCTTTTTTACTTTATTCATTGACAGAATATATCTTTTACTTAAGAAAACCATTACTTCTTTTTAAACTTTTTAATATTAATACTAAAATTGCAGGTATGAAATACTATAAAAATCTATATATTTTCGTCTAAATATTAATAAATGCAATGAAAGTTCGTAGTTGAAAATTTATATTACATTAAAAAGCATTAATTTCTTAAACACTGCAGTTAATTGGTGCGGCATACTTTTCAGAAATGAACGTTGGAGCGGAAATCGATAGAAAACAGGTACTGTAATGTGAAAAAATAAAATAATAAGATAAATATGCACAAACCATTTTTATTTCTGAATTTTTTCTAGTTACACGTACCATAGTACCACAACTAATAACCAAGTATTTGTAGTATTTTCCTACGATAAATACCGAGGATTGAATTTACAATATGTTTATCAATTTAACGTCGAGTAAATCAATAGTATACAATGAAAGATAACAAATTTTCTTTAATAATTGTCATCATAACAGCACCTAAATTAAATATTTTTTACCTTTCTATGAATATTTTGATATTGTACATTTATATCTTTTTAGACGATTTTTTGTAAAAAGAAAAACCTAATAACTTTAACGATTACTTATGGTATTGATGATACCACCGATTCTCTTATCTTAAAACTATTTTGAATACGTCTTATAATAGTGATTCTTCTTATACTGTAATTTAAAAATAAAATATGGTACAAAAGATTTATAAAGGTGAGACATTTTAACAATTTTCAATTATTCCCAAACAATTTTCAGTTTACTCTAGAAAATCGGACTGTACTCATCTGTTTGAAAATTCTGACTTTTTTTTTAACAAACAGAATTTTTAAAAGGACATAGTTTTGAAAACTTTTGAAAATTGATTTTGAAAATAATTTTTTGAAACCTGATACGCAGGAACCAACTTCAGATACCTCCCACATTTTTTATTTTCATTCTACAGTAAATATTTTATAATAAAATCGAAATACATAATAAATATATTAAGATATTAAAATTGCAATTTTAATTTCTATTTTGAGTGAAATTTTGACTGACAAAGAACAGATAAAATTTAAAAATAAGAGGTTTCATTTTCAGAATGTGCCAAACAGATCCGTGCAACTTTCTTGCCACTAATAATTAGATATGTTGCTCCGTAACAATAAACGGTTTTCAGATCAACGAAGATCTTATCGCAATATATCCTACTTGTATTAATACCTGACGGTAAAACAATTTTTGTTTTTTTTTAATCCTGTCATGATGAATTTACGTAGCAACAAGAATAAAAATATTCTGTAATTAATGAAAATTAAAATTTGTGAAGTAGTACACCACACCATAAATTTAATGTAATGCCTAAGTAGAGATATAAAGAAAGAATAATGTAAACGGATAAAAAAAGAGAAAATATGTTAGAATAAAATAGAAATAAACAAAATTATAATAAAATACACTTCACTATTAAAAAATGCTTCCGTCGAATAAAAAGTTGAACTACTAAAATTACTAGCTCAAAATAAAGAAGAACGATATTTCGGTGTTAAGTAAATCGGCACCTAAATTAACAAATTTTAGACTTCTTTCAAGAAATCAAGATTAAATAGCACTAAATATTCAAGATTACAGACTTAATATATGCTATCAATCCAGATCGGCTATGCGGCAAATAGGTTTATCGTTCTGTTAAGCCTCTTTGGATTCAACTGTTTCAATCAAAATTTCAATACCTTACATTTCTAATCTGAAATTGCACTGCTTGAATGTAAGTAACGTGAACGTTACAGTTTTAACAAAGTAATCTGAGACTGAAATGCAAACTTGATGTGCAATTATCTCTTACTAAAACAAATTTTAAAACGTTAGCGATAAATCTCTGCAAATGGTTAAAGAAAACGGTAGAGTAGTTACTTTAAAATAGAGTTTTAGTAGATGTTATGCAGAATTTAAACTAGTATAAATTTCCAGCTGTCTTTAAACATGTGAATCTTCCGAGACGGTAGATCACCTTTCTTTATTAGTTATTTACTTTTGATTATATAATATTTCCTTATTTTTTCCTTGTTCTTAGTTCTTTATATTATTTACATAAAACTATTTATTAGATTGCCTCCGGAAAATAACCGCAATAGATGGTAAAAAGAGAAAAAATTCTGTCAGTATTTAAACCCCATTAGATAAATTAAATTAGTTGTTAAAATAAAACTGGTGACAAATATTTCCACTTACAAGTAATAATTCTCTCGTTCAAGACTTGTGGCAAATTACGGTAAATAACTGTAAAGAAATTTAAAGAATTTGATACGTAGCCAAAATATTTCTTTATTAATGTACAGACATAAATTATTTTTTATGCTCCCAATAAATTATTAGATGGATGTTGTTGGATATATATTCGTTTTTTTGTTTTTGTTTTTCTTTTCTTATAAAGAATTTTATTAATTTTGTATTTCGCGTTCCTACATTAAAAATGTGTTGAAATTAAGTAGTCATGTAGACCAGTTTTTAATTTAACTCGAGTGATGACAACAGCGAGGAAGATTAAAATTGAAGGCAAGAACCCAAATTTTTTTTGCAAATTCCATATTAAAAAAAACGCTTGGTGGTATGGCTGAACAGCATACAAATACATTAATGTATTTATTTTTAATACTGTAATTAAAAAAATCTTTAAAATGCAAAAAACTACTTACGTATCATACTAAAAAATGTACTAACGTGTTTACTGTCTTTAAAAAAAAAGTCATGCTCTTTCGTCAGTTATGGTTTACGTTTTCATGAAATTTTATGAAGGAAAAAAGATATTGTAAATATATTTATTTACATTTATAAATGATGAAATACTTATTAAAATAAATAAATTTACTAACTGAATTTAGCCATTTAAATAATACATTGCTTACATTACATTCACAATAGAAAAAATTAAAGAATTTTACACTATCTGATCCAATTTTTCTTATTTCTGAGATGAATATAAAATTACTCGGATATAATAAGAATCATTATAAGCGTTTTCTTCAAGCGTAATAATGAAATCTATACAATCAACCACCGCGGTGTACACAGTAAGTGTTTCATTTGTAAAATATTACTTACACGATGGCACGATGGTGGGTTTGGCTAAGGAAAAAGAAAAAAAAGAAAGAAATTCTGCTCAGTGGTAAAGGTAATAGAGAGCCATTGTAATAGAAACCATTTCACTCTCCAGTTTTCCTTATAAACTCGGTATGGGATGTTTATTATCTTTAAGAAAAACTGTGCAGTTGTCGGGAATGAACTTGTCACTTATGCGGGTTAACTATATCCGTTAGTTATAGTTACAGAAAATAACGTGCTTACAATAAACAAACATGTACGGCACATATTTAAAAAAAAAACAATCTGATTTGCACATTTTGTAAAATAGAAGACCGTAATTTAAATTATAACTTTTAACATTAACGTAAAATTTATAATATTAGAAATTTAGCACAATCCTGAATTAGATACGCACAATCGGTGACGAAAAATTGATTTCTGATATAAATTTAATATTAAACAATAACATTACATTGGAATTTAAATGAGTAAGCAAGTGATAGACTGAAAGTGTCTCGGGTTTGATTCCCGGCTTGGATTTAATATTTCTTCATTTACCATAATTTATTATCAAATTGCAAAAGAATATATTCAATTCAATAGTATCACGAAGTAACAGTAACGGATCTAACGGAATAACGGATCTTCGATTCATGAAGGTCATTTATACTAGTTTTATTAAAAAAGAAAAATATGGTATGAAGTGAAAAATATGATATACTATCAACAAAAGAAAAATTGGCCGAGAAATTAAAAAAAATATATATTTGTTTGTTCTAGAAAGGCAATAAATTTTAATAATATATCCATAAAATAGCAGTCATAAATTCATAAAAAAAAGAATAATCTAACAAAACGCAGTGATATCCAAAAGAATTACAATGAAATTGTAAACCGTACGGTAAAGTCTCGCAGATATCATTTCTTCCGCTCAAAAAACAAACCTTTCTGTAATATAAATAAAACTGTTTTTAACAAAACGATACTGATATCAAAAAAGGTAAGACACTACATTTCTATTACCAAAGTCTTATTAATTTAGAACTTTGTTTAAAAAAAAATACATGTTAAATATATTTAATAGACAACAATTATAGATAATAAACAATGTTTAAGCGTTCCATATAATAAGTAAAATATGGAAAAATTTGTTACAAAACTATTACCGGCCCGATTTCATTCATATGTAATACATATCACATTTACAGAAATAATACAATTCTTATGATTATTCGTTGTTTTATAAATAAAATCGGGCCGGTAAGAGTTTTGTAACTAATTTTTCTATTTTTTGCTTATTATATGGAACGCTTAAACATTGTTTATTATCTATTGTTATATATATATATATATATATATATATATATATATATTGTCTATTACATACATTTAACATGAATTTTTTTGAACAAAATTATAAATTAATAACAGGTTTTGATAATGGAAATGTAGTGTCTTACCTTTTTTGATATCAGTACATTTTGTTAAAAACAGTTTTATTTATATTAGAGCAATGTTTGTATTTTGAGCGGAAAACATGATATCTGCGAGACTATTACCGTACGGTTTACAATTATATGGTAATTATTTTGGATTTAGAAAAATTTACTGTTAACTAATAGACTGCTGTTTTTAAACTCATGTCAAAACAACTGGAATTTCTTCTAGTGTCAAATCTTCAGAATAGAATTGTGTAGTCAAAGTATAATATGTTAAACAATTATTTTAATTTTAAGAATGACTAGGATTCAAATTCGGGAACTTCCGGATGAAAACTGAGATGCTATCATTCTTTCCTTCGCTTTGGGTATAAATGTATCCTGCAGCATTTATTTGGATAATTACCACAACAGTCGTAGCAATCGGAACTGTTTAAAAATAACAATAAAAAAGCAAAACATTACAGTTTGTTTTTTTTAATGTATTTAACAGGCTTATTAAATTTTCTGATTGATATAGACAAATCTTTATAATTTTATTCTAAATGAGAAGAAATAATTCGTTACTGTTGATATTATAACGGCGGCTGTTCTTTTTTACTTTTGGTCCCTGATTAAACGTTTAGTTACGTAGTTTTGTAATAACTTTTCTTTTGGTTCTTATAGTTCACTTAGATAATACCATGCCACACAATTTTAGGTTGGGCCATGAATTTCTAGGCGAAAACGTTTTTGAAATTTGAAAGATAATTAATTACTGCTATCATATATTTCAGCCGGTCAAAATAGTTTATCAATTATGTGCTGCTTCCATTCTGGAAAAAGATATCACCATATCCTAACAAATTTTAGTAGGATGTATATTCACATCTGACTTGAGTAGGCCTTGCTTTTCTTCTTTGAGTGGGGCTGCTTTTCTCTTTGTCTGTCGGTAGACCTTTTCTTTAAATCTATACGTTTTCCTTATCCTTGAACCTGCATCTTCGGTTATGTAGAGTGATTTTGTGTAAGTAACTCATTGGTCCCGTACCAAGGATACAGGCAACTCTAGAAGTGCGAATTATTATTTTGCGGTTTGTTGCGAACATCTTGCAGTAGTCTAGAGACCTCTTCAGAAATTCTGTATCTTATTCGGTATCGGAAAAAAATAGCCCACCTATAGTCGAGAAAATGTTAGGTTACTAAAGAGGACTTCCTAATTCAATCTACGCAACACACCACTTTAATTAATGCCACATCGCTTAAAATAATCATCAACGCCAGTCTCTCAGAAATTTTGTCCTGAAACCAGACAATATGCGAACTTTGTTTTCTTTTGAGCTTACAGCTTATTGTGAGGTAGTGATAAAACTTGAAACTGCATTTTTATTTATAAATTTACTTTTAAATATTGTACCCAATTGCAAATATAATTGGATCTTTTATTCTTTTCACGAGAAAAACGTTTGTAACGGAGGGGATTTTGACTAGTGTATTAGGATAAAGAAGTAAGGGTGTGCATAAACAGATATAGCTATAACAAAAATATTTCATACAAATTCGAATATTTAGAATCGGATTCAATTTCGGTACAGTTGTTTTCTAACACATACATATATATTATAATTACAATTGGTCAGTACACTTTTCTCTAATGTTTCTTTCTGAATCGCTATAATATTTTTTCATAAATCAACGCTACAAATCCACTAATCTTTTTAACATGTTTAAAAAAGTAGGCATAAACGAAACGTTGAGGCTGCGTGGGCTGCCGCAAAATATATTTAATTTAATTACACATACAGCAGCAAGAATATATTATATAATGTGCTTTTCAAATTATAGAAAGGCATTGGGCAATATCAGTTTTCTTTATTGCAAGAAAAACCCTTATTTGCCTTCAACCTGCTAATGTGGTAATCTGCTTTCTCTCAAATCCTGTAACTTATCTTCCCCTAAAAAAATAGTGACACACAAAAGGCAACTAATAGCAGCATTCATTAAGATTAAAAATATAAAAAACTGCAGCCTTATCATAAAAGGATCAGATATCTCCAGTTGTTAGATAATAGAGCATTAATTATTAATTAATGCTCTATTGATTACCTCGTTTTGTACCACCAATGCCTTAATTGTACTTGAATATGACTAAGTACTGATAATCCTACTAACTTTCTTAATTGTACTTAAAAATAATGCATTCCTAAACTTAGTGCCGGAACGACTATGAGCCAAACGAAATTGAGAACATCAAAATCAGTAGAAAAATATCTTAAAATTCTCGAAAAATTACTCTCTCTACTTTCAGAGCACTCTTCTGATTAAAAGTATGATTCTAAAATCTCATTAAACAAAAAAAAAAAAAAAAAAAAAAAAAAAAAAACACAACAGAGACAAATATTCTAGCGCAAAGTAACTCATGCGATAAAAGAAAGTACTTTTTAATACTAACATATGATAGAAAATAATAGTTGTGATAAGTCATGTAGTAAGAGACGATAAAAATACTGTGATCTGCTGAATGAAAAAAAATCGCAGAATTTTTTCTTAAGACAAAAAAATACTTCGTAATATTTATTTAAAAATTTGTGTTATAAAAATTTTTTACAGCAATCTACATTATTTTGTAAAGGATAATCTCTTTCAGATAATTTTTCTGTTCTTAAAAATTATTGCTTAATTATTTGTATAATTTTACGAGTAGTAGTTAGATTTAAAGAGATAATTAAGACTATATGACTACATAAAATAAACTTTATTTATTTAAAAAAATTTTTCTATTTTAACAGGATTGCAAGATGCGTGGTGGAGTTCAACTGACGATTGCGACAGCTGCTCTACTGATTACCTCGTTTTGTACCACCAACGCCACACGATGTGACAGAACTCCAGAGGGATTTATTGCTCCTAAATCAGTTGGTGATAATAGATTCGTTTTAACTGTTAGTGGAAATCCAGAAAAATACTCGCCGAATGAACTATACACAAGTTAGTTAATAATTTTATAATTGAATTATATAAAATTTTTTCAGACGATTTTTCTTAGTTACATAATTTATGTGTTATAAGTTTTATTTTAATTTTGAAAAATATTTTAACTTCTAAAAAATATATAATTAATATAATGCTTTATAATTGTTAAATAGAGAAAATGAAGTGAAATTTTTGAATAGTAGAACTGATATTGTTCTACATAGTTCTTAGATTAAAAGCACACATACGTCATTAAGGTATACTCATACAAATAAAGTGTTTATAACACGATTTCAAATGTCAGAACTGTGAAAATTTTGACATGTGCATACATGCTGAGCAAGGTATATATTAAACTAAATGATTACTGCTCTTGTTAAATTCACTTCATAGTACCTATTAGTTATATCTTTCTTGATTACAAATAAAATAGACTTTAAAGAATAACAAAACTATTATTAAAAAACACAATACAAAGTAAAGAATAATATCCAATTCTTTTTTAATTTCAAGACGGCGCCACATAAAAATAATTTTCCAAACTTAAATATTTACGTCGACTTAAAAAATTAAAAATCTAAAAAAAATTAAATTAATTAAAACAATTATAGTGAAATTGTAAATTACTCTGTAAGAGTCTCGCATATATCATTTCTTTCGTCAAGAAACAAAAATTACTGTAATATAAATAAAACTTTTTAAAAAAATAGATAAATAATAAATAATAAAAAATAGAAAAAACTGTTACTAAACTTACCTACAAAAATACTACAATAGATTTTTTAATATTAAAAAATATTTGTTCAATTGTTTAGAAAGTTTCAACCCTTTTTAAAATAAGACAAACAAATTAGAATAAGAACGATTTGAGTGGATATTACGAAAATAGGGTTTAAAAAATAAATTGCCATTTACAAAAGAAATAATTAATTTAGTGACCAAATATACTGTTTTTTAAGAAAGGATTGTTTTCTAAAAATCATAAAATCTTCCAACAACAAAAGGTAATATTTTAATTTAATAAAACGTAATCGACAGTGAAATAGTAATCTTTCTAGAAGAAAAATCGTCATCTAATAATTCGTCATGTGTTGATGAAGCATTATAATTATAAAACAGCCATTTCAGTTGCCAAGATCAATAGTAAAATATTATTTGTAAATGTTTAGTTCTTTAAAAGATCGCTAATTAATTGAAAAATAATTTATAGTGTAAATTGCTACTTCATAATATTTTTAATTAAATAATCATGTTTTAAATAACTAATATACTATGTAGAAAAGAAATAAAATTACATATTTTGACTACTTAAAAAAAAAACTAATTATTTCCTGTTTATTTAAATTAACAACTAATCTAGTAAAATAAATCTACACAACCATAATTAAAACAAACAATCTTTGGAATTAAATGAAATAGTTCGGTTATGATTATGGCAAATTTCTTGACGCACTTCCTTGTATAATCTCAAACCCGACTGTAAAATTGTATTGCAATTTCTTTCGCTGAAAGTACTATAACAACAATTCATTCGATGATCCGAATTAAATTAAATTTTTGACAGATTTATTTCTCCTTTTTAATTTGGCTACAGCAAGAAATTTCATAAGAAAATCAATTACAGATTGAAGACAAACGTTAGCTTGATATTGTTTCATTCAAGTGGTATTAATTTTTCACTTCCAACATTTTCAATCTCAGCATCTACAGAATAAGATTGTCGTAATTTCATTACTCTTTTGCAGAAGATAAATTCAATCCTTTTCTGTTTTATTTAAAATATTCCTATAGCAGACACACATGAAGATACATATGAATTTAGTAAAACCGTATTCAAATAAAATTGCTTAAAGCCGAAAAGTGCAACATTTATTAATATTTTAATCGGAATACATGTTCGAAACTCCTCTATAAGCGCAAGGGAAAAAATGTATTAATTCTAAACATTCCTTGAATATCAAGAATGTACATTACATATTTCTTATGGTTATTTAAGAAATTTACAGTAAAAAAATTTGCTGTTTTTTTTTAAAAAAAAAAAGATAGGATTTTTATTCAACATCCAAATAATGAACGGTCAGTTTACAGTTAAAGTTAACTTTAAAAATATAAATAAACTGTAATATTTTTTAGTTTTAATCCATTTAAATACAAATTTAAATAAAGTATTTTAATTGAAATGGTATAATTAAAACATGATTCATTTTTTAGCAGCGTAAATTCATGCTGATAAAAATGCTTGTAATTTATCTATTTATATTTAATTTAATTTGTATTATATTTGTTTACAATAAACTAATCTTATCTTAAGCTAATCAACTGCTACTAGGAAGTTGGTTTTTTATAAACATAAAACTAATACTTTAAGGGTTCAGACTTCATTATTAATAACATAAAATCTTAAAAAATAAAAAAGCGGCATAAGAATCGCAGTAGAAAGTAAAATACAACAGAAATTATTCGGTTTTTTTAAATTTCGACTTTAGGAGCGTTGTCTAATTTTAAAAAAACTTATCAACAACTTATAAAAAAAAAACTTGTCTTGAATTTATTTATCTTAAAAAATAAATTATTTTAATATACGTATTATATACATATAAGTATGTATATTTATGTTTTTTTGATTGTAAGATTAAGATACCTTAGGGATAACAGCGATATCCCTATTCTACTTTTATTTCTATTTAAAAGCACTGATTCGGGTATAGTATAAAAAATAAATCGCTGTGATAAAAAGCGTTAGCAAGAAAAGCCAAAGGCGAGAAACCTTCATCTCGATAAAAAAAGAAAAGAAATGTGCATTAAATTTCTTCAAATTTGGCGTGAAATACTTTGTGTACCAAGGTCGTTTACGCTATAATAATCCAGTACAAAGAATGAGGACAAAAAATAAATTTAAAAATCATTTATATCGATATAAATTTTCATTAAATGTATTTTACATTGATATTATTTGGAAGAAAATTATTAGCAGAATCATCAGAGGAACATCCGCTGTGAAACAAAAACCAAATATGATTCATTGAAACCGGTGCATTTGATTGTAAGATTTGAACACGCATAACATACGTATAGATTGAATTGAGAAATTCTCTTCTTTCGTCGACTAAAAATCTACTTTAATATGATTTTGATTGTTCATATGCAAAAAGAACTTTATCATACAATTAGGATTCACCAATAAGTTAGCGCAAAATATGCCTGCAGTCAGGACTCCTCTAAAATCTATTGTAACGATCATTGAAATTAATTTTCGAATCATTGAAACTCTATTTAAGTTGGTTAATACCAAACTTATTGTTGCCATGTAATTAATTAATTTAAAAGGGGAACTTACGTGTTACTGAGGGTAACAAAATAAAATAAAATTTAAAAATTTTAAGAACAATCATGCCTCTAGTTAACATTAATTAAAGTCAGCTGGAAATAATAATTATTACAATTATATTTAAATTAATCGCAATAATAAATGTTAATTACATTATTAATGATACTAGTTGCAGGGTACGCCGCTGCAACTAGGCCCTCCGGGCGGTTGCCCTGGCAGGGGGTGACTTGGAATGCTATTATTAGGAGTCCAAAATTGATTACCTCTTGTGTAAAAATGTTTTTTTTTAATGACGAAAATCGATCAAGAAAATCGAATAAAATATCGGCAAATTTTCCCAATTAAATATGGTTTAGATCGGTTTAGGCACGTTTTAAAGATTGCACATTCTCAAAATTTTCATCAAGATCCAAATGCAAATTTATTCAATAAGAGAAATAAATATAAATTTAATTAATTTATTATTTATATGTTATATTCAATTTACGAAACAAATTATCTTAATACGAAATTAACCTTCCTTGAAACAATAACAAAAGAAAAGTTGGCTTAAAAATCAATAAATCGCTAAGGGGTATATGTAGGATTCAAACTTCTTCTTATTTTGACAATTTATTGTTTACTATTTGATTTGACCCACGGTTTTTTCCTATATCTATGTTTAATTGTAACTACAAGACCAAAAAAAATCATATATACGATTCTAAATGGATAATCGATAGTATTTTCAGGATCGATTTATTTGTATCGAAAACAGTTTTGTTTTAATATCTGTTACGATATTGAATGAATGAATTACCGCAGTAAAATTTATTAAGTTACTAGCTCTACCCGCCATGCTTCGTTGTGGCACATTGTGGTTGCACGGATGAGAAATGAGAAACAAAACAAAGCATACGTTTCATTGAAGTTTAATTTTGCAATACTTGTGGATATACAATATTTCTTGTTTTTCCACTGTCTGCGTAGATATAAAGGCTATCTAGTTTGCCGACTCGGGAACACGCAACATACAGTTGCCCATGTGAGAAGCAATCCGCATCTAAATCTAAACCACACAATTCTAAAGATTGACCTTGAGCTATATTGATTGTGATTGCAAATGCCAATCGAATTGGGAATTGCAATCTTTTAAATTAAAATGGTGTCGGTCAGGATTATGGATATTCGAGGAATGAGGACATCTTCACCTTTGAAAGGTCCCGTTAAAATCGATGCTTCCACTACGTTATTCATCAATTTCTTAACTGCAAGTCGCGTGGCGTTGCAGAGTTTTGGGGCTGATTAATATTCCGCAACAGGATAATTGTCATTTTTTGATCGAACCGTTGCTAGAATCAATCTAATGAGGAATGTTTTCCCAGTTCCTCCCGGCGCATCCAAGAAGAAGGTCCCCCCAACTCCGTCATTTATCATTTGCATTATGCGATCATAAATGCCTTTCTGTTCACGCGTTAATTTGGGAATGTTTGATAGGACATATGACTGAAGATCCCCAATGTTGTAACTCTGTTCACGGCGTAAATCCACATCAAATGAAGCAATCGCAGCTCGGGTGGCATTCCCAATTGACTAAGAACTTTATTTGCAATAGCTAAGCACTTGTCTTCAATATTTATCAATGCTTCGTTGTAAATGCCTTCTGTAAATTCCATGGTCATATAGGTATTTTCTAGGCGTACTCTATGCAAAATATCCTCAGCCATATGCGATCGATATCTTTCCCATAACTCTGTGGGAGATGAAGGGAAGCAAGCGGTCAATATAATTGCGAATAATGCGCGAATTTGGTTTGGATGTGCAGTGTTGCACGTGTCATTAATACATATATCCCACTGTTGGTCGTTTTCTAATAAATTCAGAGCTTGGTGAAAGGCGCAGCTCAATCACGACACGATCACACAAAAGTACCTTGATTAAAGTGAATATTTTATTCAGATTGTATAATAATCTGAATCAGATGCAAGTGGATACGTTTTTTTGTTTGTTAATAAACAATGTAATTGGGAACAGGTATTGTTTCACATGTGACTGCGGTTGTTGTTAGTTAGTATGGCGAGTGTTCCCCTCGCTTCCGGAAGATGGCGCGGTCACTGGTACACAACTGACCGTTAAAAAAATTGTTTTCTCGCGGTCGCGGGTATGTGACTGATGCGAAAAATAGATAAAAACAATCTTTGATGCGGGTTATATATCGTGCTAAAATTTGAGCTCAATCGGTGCAGAACATTTTGAGTTTTTGAAGCGTACACAAACGAACTTAACATTTTTATATATAAAGAAGATTTGTGGGCTGCGAAAAAAAGCCCTTAAGTCGTGCGAAAACACACATCATTTTAAATGCTTACAAAAGCAGAGTAATGCTTGCAAATTACAGAATAATCAAACGGCGTTGATTTCAGATGTTAAAAACTGCTAACGTAAGTAGAAATTGTGCTGCTTCAGTGTACAACGTGATTCTCGAGTTTGAATCTACTAATGAATTACGGTCTCGAAAGAAAAAAACCCCGCAGGTCAATTGAGAAAAAGGTGAGATTTTGATAAAAACGGGATTCGTAAAAAAATTACACTAATTTGAATTATTTAGAAATAGTTTAGCGGTGTATTATGTCCTTTGGAAGAGAATTCGGTTATTGTCTTCGACAACGCTTCTTATCATTAAACGAAAAGAATTTTCGTTTAATGATAAGATAATAATTTTCGTTTAATTGTGTTATAGAAAAACAATAATATCAAAATGTGGCTTAGTTCAAAAGGAATAATTTTTGAAGAGGTTTAAGTTAATGTTCAATCATTGCAAAGGGTATCGCGTATTAAAAGTAATTATAGTCCGTATAAAATTGGTTTGACACAGAACGCCATATTGGTAAGTCGTGATTTTATTCGGCTCCTAACGAATATGTTTGCTGGCCTCCGTGGCGCGAGTGGTAACGTCTCGGACTTTAATCCGGTGGTTCCGAGTTGGAATCCCGGTCAGGCATGGCATCTTCATACGCTATAAATCATTCATATCATCACCAACTGCAGTTGTCCTTCTTGGTGGCTTTTCTTTTTGTTTTGGTGTTTTTTTTAAAAATAAAATACAGATGTTTTAGGTGTTAAATATAATTCAAAGAAATTTGTTACTTAATCAGTTGTTATTTTGTTTACATTGGCAACGGCCGTACGGTCTCTTTGTGATTGGTCGTTGTGTTTGACAGCGGCCATCTTGCATTAATCTGATTGGTTTTCCTTGCTTTACATTTCCAAATTAAAAATGTACAAATTAAAAATAGATAGATAGATTTATTAAAAACAGATAAAAACAATCTTTGATGCGAGTTATATATCGTGCTAAAATTTGAGCTCAATCGGTGCAAAACATTTTGAGTTGTTGAACCCGTACACAAACGAACTTAACATTTTTATATATATAGATTTTATAATTATTACAGGACTGACTAACAATAGAGTATTGGACAAATTCATTTAATAAGAGTAGTAAAATAGTGAAAATTTATAAACAGAAAGAAAAAAAAGAAAAAACTTTTATTTCTACAAATAAAAAAGGAGGAAATGAAACCCAAGTCTTAATTTATTATTTAACTTTAATTTATTATTTATGTATTATATTCAATTTAAGAAACAAATTATCGTAAAACGAAATAACTTTCCGGCAAAATATCAATGGATTCTGATGAAAATTTCGAAAATATGCAGCCTTGGTTCAATACCTCGGTTAAGTTTAATTATTCTAAATATTTTATTACTCGCTGGTTCATTCAAATAAATAAAAGTCTTTATTTGGTTTACGATATAAATTATTTTTATTATGATCTTTGAACTTGTAATTCATATATATAACATTATTGTAATAATTAATTATACATTCGTAATAAACACATGGTGAGTCGTTGAAGGATGGAGCAAGATCGACTAACAATAGAGCATTAGACAAATTCATTTAATAAGAGTAACAAAAAAAGTGAAAATTTAAAAATAGTAACAAAAAAGCAAAGAATTTTTTTTTCAAATAAAAAAGGAGGAAATGAAACCTGAATCTTAACATAAATAATCGATTTTATGAAGAAAAACAATCACATAAATAAAAAATATATTATTAATTTATATTTTGCAAACACATCGATGTATATATATAATAATACAAGTATAAAGCAGACCACCAGGAGACATGTACTAACGAATCGGGTTTTCCGCTAGTGATCCGTACATTCCGGTGCTAAGCTAAGGGGGACGTGCACACATACAAATGCCGTTTAGTAGAGTAGGATTATCGGATTTTATTTTAAAGAGTGATTTGCTTACCGTCCGTGGGAAATAAAAAAGCAAAACTAATTTTTAATTTAATATTTACCTAAAAATGTTATTATATAATTTTTTTTTCAAGCGATTTAACAAGTAACTTTAGAATTTCTTATACAAAACAACAACAAAAATACCCGAGCGCTTTAAAAAATACAGTTTTACGAGTTTTATAATTTTTATATACTTTACTGAGAAGATTAAAGAGATTTAAAGTATAAATTACAAGCGGATATTCAAATTAAGGGCACTTACTTAATTTCATGCTTCAGATTCCCTTTTAATGATAGAAAAGCTTGATATTAACTTTCCTTTATTATTATTTTGTAGGTACAGAAACCGGTAAAATTCTTACATCAAAGAAGCTTTCCAGTTATTTAATTAATTTTGTACCGAGCTCCTTGTATTATCATTTGTTGAATAAAACCGCTTTTATTTATAAATAGTGTATTCAGTCTTATCAACGAAGAAATTTTAAAACTCAATTACAGCTTTTTTTACGTTTCAAGAATATTTCTTTATTTATAGATATATAAAAAATAATTACTCGAATATTTAATTTTATTAATTTACCTTTTTAGTTAGTAGTTTATATAATGATTAATAAATAATAATTTTTTAAATGCTTGCACAGTTCTGCACAAAAATACCAACTTTTCGTTAATTTAATTTGGTTTTAATATATTTTTTTAAAATTTGGTTTAAGTTTGCTAATAATAGATACCGCAGATAAAGAGACGTCAACGTTCCAACTTGCGGCATCATAACGAAGCTCGCTTCTAACTTGCCCTGCTCAAATTTTTTTCGACATTAAGTTGAGCGTAACTCAGCCAATCATCTACATTTTCTCATTTTCAGCTACAAATACTGTACTACAGCGTATCTAAATTTTAATGAAATTGATCAAATAGCTCTGGAAATTTTCGAACCACAAAATTTTATACAGAGGTCTCTCTCTCTCTCTCTCTCTCACTCTCTCTCTCTCTCTCTCTATATATATATATATATATATATATATATATATATATGAAGAAACCCCAGTTTACAGTTTAAGGGAATGGTATTTTGCAGTCCTTATATCTCAAAATGTAAAGAAAATTAATTTTTTAAAAAAATTAATTACTTTTCTTCGAAAAGTCGATAAGAAAATAAATAAATTACAATTAAAAAAAACGAAATTTCTATGTATTTTTTTTAATTATCCACTTTGGAGTACATTGGATAAATGTTTTTATTTTGTTGTTTTGGTTGCTTTCCGTTTTATCCTATATTCTTTCATTCTTACTAAAGTTGATTTCTTCCTTTCTCCTGAAACTTTCACTCATTTTTGGATTTTGGTTTTTCTTGGAATTGTTGGTTTTCATAATTTAGTATTTCTCTGAGATAGGTTTTATTTGAGTTACTTCATCTGTAATATTCAATTCACTTTTCAATGTTCTTGCATTTGTTTGAACCGCCAGCTTTTAGTTTTTTTTATTTTTGAAGAATTCAAATATTTGTTTAATCAGTCCATTATTATTCAGTCTAAAGAACAACAATAGACTTTAATTATTTATTTTTTCCTTTTTTTACAATTATTTAAAAAGTACTCGTAATTTTTCTCATTACCTAAGGCAATCAACTGCTACACTGTGTTCTGGACCCGATTTACCGGTCTTAGCTGAATCGTATCCGGGAAAATCTATAAGTCAACCTCCAACGTAGTTGCTAATGACTAACTAGTTAATGCGATTAAAAATACAAATAAATAAAAAACCGATTTTCGCGTAATTTCTAAACCATACCTACTAAAAAAAAAGAAATCAGCAAATATACTAACTTTTGTTTTTAATTGAATATTTTATATTTCATTATTTATTAATTGTTAGAAGATACTTTTAGTAAAGTAACCCTGAAAATATTAAATTATTTTTATGAAAATCAAAAATATATATTTTGTATTAAATCGTTTTTATATGTTAATGATTGAGTTGTATTGAAAGCATAATAAAAATAAGGTTGTAACACGTTTTCCTGTTTGGTGATTAAAAATTAATTCCTTAGGACTAGATTAATGAAATATAAAAAATAAATTGCGTGCGCGCGTACATTCACTCTCACACACACACACACACACACACACACACACACACACACACACACACACACACACACACACACACACACACACATATATATATATATATATATATATATATATATATATACAAATACCAGTAAACGTCCAAGAGTAAAAAAATTAAGAGGTTTTGAAGTGCAGTGAGTAAAAAAGAAGTTAAGAATAAAATCTTGCGAGATGGAGTGTTAGAGTAGTAGGGAACATTTTCCCGTATCCAACATTACTTAATTTCGTAACGGAAGCAGTATTGGGGGTGAAAACTGTAAAGCTGGAAGACTAAGATTACAACATGAATAAAAAGGCAGCAGATGGAATAAGATAAAAGTATTGAAATGAAAAAATAATATAAAACAGCAATGCTATTGATTACAGCCATTTCTAATTACATACATACATTTATTCAATTATTTGAGATTTTATTTTGTGTAAAATATACTTTTTTTTTGTTTCAAATTTTATTCCCAATCGATTACGTAAAATATACATAAAATATAAAATTTTATTTTAGACAAAATAAAATTATATCTGTTTTTCCTGTTATTATTCTTTTAAATTCGCTTATATTTTTTATTTATACGACTGACTCAAAAAAAAAAAAATCGATAAATTAAATATAATAGATATGAAGAAAAATATTTATAAATAACAATAATGCTTGATACACGTGTATGACAAAAAGTGAAATACCTTTTAAATAGATACCTGCAGTCCCATGAGGCGATATGGAAATGTGAATGGGTAAGGAGTTATCTCATTTTATAACCTACGAAAAGCACACGGATTAATAGGCCTAGTATTACTCCAAATCACGTTCGTCTTCCCAGTCAAAATTTAAATAAAAATATATTTTTAATTCTTATACGCGATTAAAAATTAAATCAATTTAAAAAGTCACGGGATGAGGAAAATAAAATATTCTCAAAATGTTTTCCTAAAGTCATCCTAACAGAGAATATCAGAAGCATATGATAAAAATGAACGATCACATTCCATAATTAACTTTTTTCTCGATAATATTTAAATTCGTTTCTGTATAGTAATTGCCGTATTGAGACAGTTAGTAAAGTGAATTTAAATAATATAGACAATGAGCTAGGAGATTGAGATTGTGTGTGACCTGTTTTTCTTTCATATTTCCTTGAAAAAAACGAAATTTTTAAATTGGGCAATTCATTTGAATTCAAACATCACAATTCAAGAATTAAACTAACGGAATACCAAATCCTAAAAAATAAAAAAAAACTTTAAAATATAATTCTAAATATTTAAGAAGCAAAATTTAATTATTAGGCTAACGTAACTTAAGAATTGAAGTGTACACCACATGACTTCCTTGTACGGCTATCAAATTAAATATAGTACACATTTTTAAAAGTTCATAAAATTTTATTTACTAATAAATTCTGATTTTTTAAACTTTTTTTTCTTATTGTTATTATTGAATTATTATTTACTGTAAATTTTTTTTACAATCAGAGATTAATAATTATTAATAAATCAATACATTTAAATTAAAAAAAAAAGAGATGAAGTCTGATTCGAACCGATGTACCTTCCCCTTGTAAGATCCAAATATTTCATTAATTAAAATTTTATTTGCTATAACTCTGGAACCAATAAAAATAAGTACACTGATTGTGTATCGTTGAAAAGCTCTCAATGAGGGCACTGCAGTTAAGAAAAAGTCCAAAATCAAAAAAAAATTGGATTTTGGGCTTTTTTTGATACTTTTGGTTCAGTCGATTGCAATCAAAAGAGGAGGTGCACAACTAGATGTTATAACAGTCCTAAATTAAAAATTTCTATATACTACAGCTAATCGTTTTTGAGTTATACGAGATATATACGTACGTACAGTCGTCACGCCGAAACTAGTCAAAATGGATTCAGGGATGGTCAAAATGGATATTTCCATTGAAATCTGAAAACCGCAAAACCTGAAATTTTTCGCAATCAAAAACCTTCCTTTACTTTGTACAAAGAAGTAAAAATACTCCACTAAACAAAATATACCATTTTAAAGATAGGAAAAAAGCAAGAAACTTGCTTCTTGATTAAAAATAAGAAAAAAAATTCAGTGAAATTACATAGATTACCACTGATCATAGAGCATAGTCTGTGGCGCTGAGAAACACGAAGATTCAGTAAAATAGAAATATAAATAAATCTCTTTTGAAAATTTTTCTACACATTTTTTGTAAACCTTTCATATATTTTTTTTATATTTAGGTCGAATTAATGATAAAATTTTTTCCAGTTTTTTGAAGTTTAGCTTAAAAATATTTAAATATCAGAATAATATCGGCTATAACAATCCAATAATAAGGAAAAACAATGATAAATAAAACAAAAAATCAATCTTAAAACAGCTTGTGCATACCATAAACTTTCATTTCAAAAATCTTCCACCTAAATTACCTGGAATAGATGTATTTTGTGCTACCAGAGGTTTCTACAAACTGAAAGAAAAATCATCAAAAGAAAGGGCGTTTGGTGAGGAGTAATGCTTTAACATAAATAAAATTACGAACTAGTAGAAATTAAAATAAAATATTAAATAGAATTTAAAATAAAATAAATGAACAGAATTCCTTCTTTCTTTAAGTATTAAAATTGTGTATTTCAACTTCCTTTCATGTAAATATTTAAATATGATATGGATAAAAAAAATAAAATCATAGAAAAAATAAAAATGTCATAGAAAAAATTCGGTATCTTTTTTTAAATTTTAAGGTATTTAAAAACATAAAAACGAGTATAAAAAATTCACACACACAAATATGTTAACTTCGCAAGTTGAATACTTTTAATGAAGCTTGAAAAGAAAAAGAATAGAACCTGCGGCCTAGCGCTAATGGTTTTCATATCGGTTAACCAACTTTAGTCTCTATGTGAAAATTTAACGTATCGTAATTTCATTTGCAGGAAAATTAATCTTCTAACACAACTGCCAATAACTGACCGATCTGATATCATTACCCACTCTCACGCACGTCAAACTTGGTAGCCTGAAAGGAACATATATGAATTTAACCGTCGAGTACAGATACAGTATAAACAAAAATAAATGGTTTATTTTTTACTAATTGTTTAAAATTGTTGTAAAATGCTATTATTAATTAAGATAGCAGAAATTTATAAAAATTACTGAGGTTTTCATAGTTTTCGTAAAATTTAAATAAAAATTTATTTCTAAATAATCAAATAATTTTTTCTCCATCTACCCACAAAAAAGAAGTTTGGTTTGTACGTTCGTCTGTCTGCATATGGCTTCTTACGTAACAAAGGGTGGTATAGTAATTTTTCCTTAAACAAAAGGAAGAATAAATTGGCAGTTCGTAATGTTTTTTTTTTTTTTTGCTTGATGATATCGCCACATAAACTTGAAGTTTGTGCGTGGGATATGGAAATGTAGTGTATGAAAAATGCCGTGTCTGACCGGGATTCGAACCCAGGACCTCAAATGAAAGACCACTCGCTTTTAAAATCAATAATTTGTTAAGTTAGTAAGTTTTAATTCGTTTTAAAGTTAATAAATTTCTTATTTTTTGACTTTAACTTATTATTTCATTGTTTACTAACAAGAGACTACGTAGAAGTAAAAATAGAGAAAAAAATTGTTTAGGACATTAAATAAATGCATTGATTACGGTACATAGAAAGAAAAGAAGAATCCAACTCGGAATTTCAATTGTATCGAGATGAAATTGTAGTTTTTTTTGTTATATTTTATTAAGATTTTAAGCGATTTAAAATCGTTTCCTACTTCTCGATTTTAAGCGATGTTAGATGTCATTGTAACATTTAAATAAAAAAAAACAAAAACAGAATGGAATAGGTGCATGAACGAATAATCATATTCAGACAATTTCAATTAGGTTATGCTGAATGCACAAATTTTTTATTAAGTATCATTATATGATGTCATTACAGAGAGTGATTTAGGAGGAAAGAAAAATAATTTAGGAACTGATTCAAGAGCTTGAAATAAGAAACATGTCCGAAAACGCTTTGTTGTCGAGTTACGGCTAGCAAAAAATTTCGTCCGGATTTCATTTTCCCCCGATGAAATGAGGTCATAATGGGATTTTTAAAGCATTATATAAGGGGTAGACTTGATGATTTCTTATGTTTTTTGACCTGAAAAATGAAATAAAACCGGTCCCAGAACTGTTATCTCCCGAAGTTTTCATATATCCAACATAAAATAGAAATGTATAGAAGAATGTTTTATCAGAGGTCTTTTTTTTTTTGTAATGGTAGCTTCTATTAATCATACTAACAAATTGAAATAAACTGTTGTACGTACAGTATTTACATTTATAATATGAACTGTACTAATTTTGTGTGTACTGGATGTTTTATTTCATAAATAATTACTATCGTTCACTCATTCGTTCATTAATACACATTAATTAAAATGATGCAGTATATAGAGAAATGATTTTTTTTCTATTAAGATACGAAAATATAGTCTTTCTGAAGGACTTTAAACTTCTAGTAAAATTTATCTTGAAAATTGAAATATCTGTCTAAATGTTTATTTATTTTTTAATGAAATCGTTGGTTGGTTTGGTCGTTCTGTTTTAGGTTATGAAGAATTTCAAAAATATTTCTGAAGGTCTCTATGTCTTATTGTCAGAAAAGATTTGTTTTTCAGATCCTTGTGTAATTTCTTTTATTAATCCTCTCCTTTAAATAATGATAATAATATAAAACTTTAACTTTGTAAAATGTTTAACGAATTTTGTCGTGAACTTGTTTCTGTATTCCGAAATGTTTTCCTGGTATTGTTATTCTCCATACGACAGTGAGATTCAAATACTGTATTTCCCTGTGTGATTGTAAAAAAACAACTGAAGAAAGTATAGATAAAATATCTGTAATGGAAAAAAGAAAGTATATTTGTATTTGTGGAATTCTCTAGAAAGGCAGTGTATAAAATTTGCAGAATTAAGAACACTTAACAGTATTTTTCACTTTCTCTTAAAATCAGTATTTTGTATTATCATATGTGACTGAGAAATAAATATTTTGTATTATTTTACGTAAAACAATACAATTTCGTATTAAATTCTTGTATTTTTTTACATTCGCCATTTTTTAATTTGATTTTTTTTCAGCACTAATTTTACTTGAATCTTTAAAATACTCGTAGTTTCTAGCGAATAAATCACGTTTCATATTAATATTTATATTTATTAAATAATCTTCAGACTTACATTAATAACTTTTTTGGTATATTTTCCTTATTATTATTTTTTTTCATATTTTATGACAGCATAGGATCAATTTATTCAGTCCATTATCCAAGTCTCTTCGAAGGCACTGTTTGAGCCTTGCGATCCTCCAAGTACTTTTTCATACGTTCCGATGAATCTCCGCGCCCTTTTTGGTGTTGAAAATGTTCATTTTATGAATTTCTTTCTTGTGAGTATGAAGCGAGGGATTTTTTTCTTCATTTTTTTGTTTAATTTTATATTGACTGTGGTGTCTTCGGGTGTAAGGCCAATTTCCTTCAGATCCTCTCTTATTTCTCTGATCCATCTGGATCCTGGCTTATTGTTTTTCGAGTCGAGATTGTACTGTACAGTTGTTTCAGAAGTCTTGCATCCTCATAATGTGTCCAAAGCATCCTAGTCTCCTGTTACACATGGTATCAGTAATGGGTGATGGGATGTCCAACACGACTTTGTTGGACACAATCCACCACTATCCGTCTTCTGGGTACTTTTTGTTGATGTAAGTACTTTCAGTTCTTCTTTAGATATTCTGGAGTCTGTCGGTCTTTGGTTATTGGTTCACGTGGAAGAGTGCTTCTGCTGCATGTTGTTTCCGGTTTACAACTGTGTTGTAGAGTCTTATTTTTGCGTTTATGGATAGACATTTTCTACTGTAGGTGTACCAGGTTAATTTTTACTGCTTTAGCTAGTCTGTTTGTTCTTGTTTGGATTGAGGTTTTTTCGTTTAGGTTGTTCGTTATTATTTCTTCGAGGTATTTAAATTGGAGTAAGAGTAGGGAGTTAAGGATGTTAAGAACAGGAAAATCACTAATAACTATTATTCAACTCCCACAGTCTCCATAGTATTTCACTAACGTATCGCTTAAAATGACAATAGAAGAAAAACAAATATACGTATAATCTTATTATCACACCTTATAAAAAGAAATGAAATCATTCTACTAGAAAATTCTATTTAAAACGCGTGTACCTCCGATAAGCACTAGTTAATCTAAATGAAATTTTTTAAACGTACAAACCTACTTTTAAACACGAATGCTTCGCAGCAAACTTTATGATCAATAATGTTATTCGGATCTATTGTTCATCGTCGATAGAGATCGACCACCTTTGCCAAGACATAATTAAAATACTCTCTCACACTTATCCCCTTTCCCTTTCTGGCAACCGGCCCAAACCACGGTAACAACCACAGTTTTGCCGTTCTCTTTCATAAAATCCAAGTACTTAAAGGAAGCAATTACAGAAAGAATTTAAAATCTTTAATGTATTCAACTGAATGGAATTCATTCTTACTGCCAATTTTATAAATGTCTGCAAAAATAAAAAAAAAATAAAATCTATAAATACTTTAAATATATATATTAAAGCCAAAGGCATACAAGTTCGTTTTCGAACAGTTTCCATAAAAATATTTTTCACTTAAAAGGATTTCTGAAATAAAAAATAATTTTAGTCAAAACAAGAATATTAAGAGCCTACTTCTGTAAATATATTCCATGATAACTGGTCTGAAATAATCAACTGCATGGCTTTAATAACCCAAATTTTCCTTTAAAATTAAATTAACTGTAAGTTATGAGAATTTAAAAACTTTAGAAAAGTTTATTTAGAAACCTGTTATTTAAGGAAGCGAAGCAGCTAATAATAACTGCCTTAACACAAGACACGTCTGATGATTTTTTTAATTCAATCTGGAATAAAAACCTAAGCCATTAATTCAATAATAAAGAATTAATAAAAAAGATTTTCTTCATAACCAAATTACATCTCTTACTGTTGAAGCGATGTTCAAATAAACTTTTTTTTTAATCTTAAGCTGAACCAGTTTTAATGAAAATCAAAGGACTTGTAATTATTTACATCAAAAACTGAATAAGAAATGTTTCAGGTAAAAACATACCAATTTGTATAAAAAAATTAATATCATAGATAAATTTATGAAAGTATGATGAATCCTTATTAAATATCAAATAATAATAAAATCCTAATCCCAGTTTATAAATTTTCGATTCGTCATAGTAACCTCATAACTATAAAACAGATGAAGTAAATATGCAATATTTTTTCTTGGTTTCCCTTTCTGAATATTCTTCAATCATCTAAATGCACTTTTACGCTAGATGGAAAATAGATTGAAATTTTTAATCCAAAATTAGGTAATATAATAAAAAGAAATTTAATCAACGATTAATATTAATCAGTTGTATATAATATACGAGTATAAATCTATCAATCTCGCATGTTTCTACATAAAAATAAATTACTATTATAAGCTATTTATAGAACTTATTAACTGCATAGCCTTATATAATACTTGCTGATATTACATTATGCAATGTCAGTAATAATTACGATAATCTAGAAATACGTTTGTTCTAGAAAGGAATCTCGTTATAGTTTAATGCTAAAAAATTGCATTAATTAAAAGTTTCTATCATCAAATAAAGGGATAAAAATTTAATTATTAATCACAGTTAGTGCATTACTTAATTAAAAAAAAAATAAGACTTTAATAGAATTTTAAACTTGTACGAGTAATTAGATTTTTTTTTATTACATATTAAACTAATCAATAGGATAATCATAAATATTTAATTTAACAAGAAGAATATTAGAATTAACAACAAAAAAACACCGAGTATAAAAAAATCCTACTTAACCGTCAATATTTTACTAAATTATGTCAATAGATTTTTTATAATACGAGAGAATAGAAAACAAATTATAAAGATATCTGTCAGCGGTATTCTATAAACTACACCCAAAAAATGCAAACAGGAATTTCATGAATACAAAGTAGTATTTTTAAATTTTTTAAACATTTTAATAGATTTAAATTTTTAAGAAAATGTTATACTTTACTTCCAGTTTCGTATGTATCAATTAAGTATTACTATTCACTTAAAGAGGACATTTATCTTTGTATATATATATATATATATATATATATATATATATATATATATTTCCTGTAGGAAGTGGGAAAATTTGCCTGAACCAAGCGCCTAGCATCCCGCATATACTGGGTGTGTGGGGTTCACAGTCTATGCAGTGGGACCCACTAAAAACACACTCCCTCACGCAGGGTGGTTCTGGAATTGACGTAAAGGCATAACATCAGCACCACCCAGGTCGCAGGCACACTTCTCATTTACACCAATATTTACATAACACATTCAGACACTAATTACACTCAATATTTACAATTAATAATATTTACAGCTCAGAATTTACACTATAGCTATGCCGGCCTCAGACCAGACAACAGGAACGCGTCCCGCGGCAGCCATTAGTGACGACAATGCCGATGCACCCCCGCCATTCGCCCTCGAAGGCCGGCGCCCCTCACCGTCCTCAACCGACCTCCTTGTCCTCCTCACGGTCCTCCTCCATTAGTTTCTGCTGTAGCACCCTTATAAAATGCCAAGTACACGTATTCCATCCCTTACAAAGAGAGAGTATCAACCGCATGACTCCCCCCCCCCCCGGGAAGTTCGATCGCCACGCGGTATCTCCTGCCTCCTTCTGGGGCATACAACGAAGACGCACTTCACCATATCCACGTCATTGCACTACTGGCACTCTATGCTCCTGTTTCCAATCCTATAGAGGATTTACATAACACGTTCAATCGATATTTACAATTAACAATAAGTACGATATTTACAGCTCCGAATTTACACTATAGCTATGTCGGTCTCAGACAGCAGGAACGGGTCCCGTATCTTTGTATATTGTTTAAAAAGAACATGATTTCCCCGATGATGAGTAATTTCCAGTGACTGACGATCTCTGCAAGGACTGGTAGGCGTTTTCGGACCTCGGTCAGGTTTGATATTTTTTCATACGCTAAAAAATTCATATATCACAAAGTGACCGGTAGATAACAAGCCTATTTTGCTAAGATTACCCTCAGACAAAACAAAATAGTTTTCGTGTGAAAATGTTTCTTCAGATTTTATTTTCTTTAATTATTTCTATTTAAAGTTTTAGTAAAATAACAAGTTAGTGAACCACAAAAACTATGGCTTCGTCTAAAAAAATTTTCTCTATCCTCAGAAACCCTAAGGGTAAAATTTAATCTGTCCAAAGGGTGGAAATTTATAAATTGATTTGTAAATAGAATAACTGTTTTTTTTTTTTAAATATGCAGGAAAAACTGAACATTTTAAACTAGATTACCATTTGACATATTATACATATAGATTAGAGAAATCTGCTGTACCCCAACATTACACAGAAGTGTTAAAAAAGTTAATTTTTTTTTTAGACGGTGTTTTAAAACACGTACATAATAGTAAATAGGAAATGGATAATTCAGAAAATTACTTCACCAATAGAGAAGCACAGACTTTATTATAGAACAAGAATAGGGAATCAATATCCAATAACTTGTTTGTAGTTTTAAAATTCGTTAAAAATCCTTTTGTGAAAGTTTTCAATCATAATAATACACTGTTATCCCCACCCTGCAGGTTTTTTTGTTGGTGAGGATATCTCTTTGGTTTGTTTAAGTTTCATGCTACCTTTATATTTCCTGAGATAAACTTTATCTATCAACCTAATAAAAGAAGTGTGCATTGTATCACGGTGGAAGTCTGGATTGGATGGTTAGATTGGTTTAAACATTTTAAAACTAATTTACGATTGCTAATGCGATTGCATTGAACAGCAATTATTTGTATTCTGTTTTCTACTTTTTATACTTATTCTAAAATGCCGGCTAAAAATAATCGTTTTGTAGTGTTTCGTACGTACTGTTTATTTATCAATTAATATTGTACACTATTTGTTTTTTGTGTTTTTTTTTTTTTACTTTTTTAAAAATGTCTAAAATGTTTTTTTTAATGTTTTAAATATGTTTAAATAAGTATTGAGCATAATTTTATTTTCCAGTTTATAAATACGATTGAAAAGCAATGTTATGCATATATAAAAGTAATAAATTAAATAAATATATACATAGAACATCATTTCAACGAACTTAATAAGATTCTGCGCTCTTTCTCAGTTTTGCCTCAGGCGAAACGGCTGGTTCTAGACGAGGGTGTTTACGTGAACCCTCTGCCACGTTTGGTTGTTCAGTTTGCATGAACGGTTAATCCCTTCTGTAGTAAGGCTAGCCGCCGGGGTACACCCCCACTCCAGGACTACCAACCCTGGTGGTCCGTTCCGGTACTCCGGTGGAACCGGCATATGTCCTGGCAGAGGCGCATGCGCAGTCTCTGCACTGACTCCAGGCCCTTACACACCGAGGCTTTCAGGACTCCCATGCCCCGAACAACATGGGCCCCTTAACTACATGCTTGCCATCGCGGGGGGCATGTGGACAACGAAAGGTCTCCGTTACACCTGCAAATAACTTCGACCGTGGCCGCCACATCGCCAGCTCTAAAGGTAGTATCAATCCATTTCCATAATCAGTAAGAATTTCGTATCTGCAGGTGGCCGCGAAATCCAGTCCTCTAATTCGGCCTGCAGATGAAAATCGGCCAAAAAAAAGTATATCCGAGAAACAATACTCGGAACCCCGTTAGCCAGCTATATGTAATGTACGTGAGTACAGCTGTTGCCACCCTGGACGTGGAACATAGATGTTGTGTTCCGGACGTGGGGATTATCTACCTCAGGGCATTATTATTATTATTATTATTATTATTATTATTATTATTATTATTATTATTATTTATTATTATTTTTTTTATTTATTTTTTTTTTTGAGGTTTTTAGGGGCATCGAATACTTTGGTCATTAGCCCCATCCCACTTCAAAAAATAAAAAAAAAGTTCAATTATTCACATTTCTATGAATCAAAAATGTTCAAAAATTTACGTTCTTCTAACTTCGAATCCAGAATATTACTTTCTAGGCTTTCCTTTCGGCTATCCTTTCTTGCACCGTTTCTCCATTCTTCTGACGGCCTCAACCTCTGATGGTAGCGTATCTGAGGCCTCAGACATGGCATCGTCTTCCTCTCTTTCGAATGCCAGTGACGTTCTGCGGCTGACGTCAGTTGATGAAAGTTTCGTCGGTGCTGTTAGCATCTTTGCTAGGGAATCTAATCTAATAAGCGATGCACTCTCCACGGCAGATGAGCTGGACTCTATCTCTACTGTAGTACTGGGTCCAGGTGAAATAGATGCTCTCACCGAGGCTGATCTTTGCGCTTTTGGAGGCTCTATTGGTACAGGTTTTATATTCTCTACGTCTGGTGGTTTCTCAATAATAACTTACACCTCCATTTCCGTAGATTCAGATTTTCTTGTCACAATTTCTTTAAGCTTGTGACTAGACGACGGAGTGATCCGTTTCTCTTTGCCAGATAAATCAAGATTTTTTATTCTTACTTCATTTCGTGGCTTAGTAATCGCAGATTTAGCTGGTGATTTAAACTGTGTTGGTGCGTCTCTCATGTCAACGGCGTCAGACGGAGAGTGAGATTTCTCATGTTTAGTTTGTTCCATCCGATGAGTCGACTCAATCTTTGAATCAATGATTCTTTCAATCATCGTCACAAGACTTGGAGCCGTCGTGTTAAGCAACTGCTCCATGTTAATTTTAGATGTGGACGGGGCAGCCGCTGCTTCTGCATAAGAAGTCGATGGTCGTGGTGTACGCTGATTAACAATCTTCTTCGCTTCAGGATAATTGACTTCTGAAGCGTTTTAACTTCCTGAATCGCTGTTTCTAATTTATATGTAGGGCAGTTTCTTGAATGACAATTGTGATGCCCTTTACAGTTAACGCAAGTTTGAGGGTCTTTATATGGGTCCCCCTCATGTGTTTTCTCTCCACAAATGCATATTTTCTGCGCTTCACATCTAGCTGCTGTGTGTCCGAATCGTTGACACTTAAAACATCTCATCGGCTGCGGAATAAATGCTCGTACATCAAGCCGATGGATGCCAGCACGTACCTTTTCAGGAAGATTCGGCCTATTAAATGTTAAAACATGCGAGGCCGAAGGAACAACTTCACCATTTCTTCACATGGTTAGTCTGCGACACTGAGTTACTCCCTGACTCGACATTTCTTGCACAATTTCTTCTTCTGTACAATTAAGAAGATCGCGACAAACAACAACTCCTCTGAATGAGTTCAGTGTGCTATGCGGTTGAACAGAAACCGCAAATTCACCGATCTTCTTCAACGCCTGGACTTTCTGGCTTTGCACGTCGTTGATAGTTTCGACGTGCAATCCATTAAAAGTCTTTCGGATTTCTTTAACGGGACCACCAGCACAATTTGTAATTTCTCTTGCGGTTAAGAATGGACTAACTTTTTGGAAGTTTTCATTCTCCTTTGTAATAATTAAAAATCTTGGCTTAGGTACACTATAGCCAAATAAGTTTTACGTAAATCTTTACTGATTCTATCAGCATCTTTCTTGATTTTGTCACACTCTTTGCTCTTTTTCCTCTTCGCTTGCGGCAAATCGGAAGATTTTAAACGAGGGTGTTTACGTGCACCCTCTGCCACGTTTGATTGTTCAATATTCATGAACCGTTAATCCCTTCTATAGCAAAGCTAGCCGCCGGGGTACAGCCCCACTCCAGGGCTACTAATTTGGAGGTCCAATCCGGTACTCCGGTGGAACCGGCATATGTCCTGGCAGAGAGCGGATGCGCAGACTCTGCACTGACTCCAGGCTCCTACCCACCGAAGCTTTCAGAGCTCCCATGCACCGACATACATGGGCACCATTGCTACATGCTTGCCATCGCAGGGGGCATGTGGACAACGGAAGGGTCTCCGTTACACCTGCAATAACATTGACCCTGGCCGCCACATCGCCAGCTTTAAGAGTGGTATGAGTCCATTTCCAAAATCGTTTATTATTCAATTTCCTGCAGGTAGCCAAAAAATCCAGTCCGTTTAGTGACCTGAGGTTGGAAACAGGTCAAACTTAAAAAAGCATAAACGAGGAATTTACTCGGAACCTCGTTAGCCAGCTATATGTAATGTACGAAGTACAGCTGTTGCCACCCTGGACGTGGAACATAGATGTTGTGTTCCGGACGGGGGATTATCTACCTCAGGGCATTATTATTTCGACCGTGGACATGCTTCTATACTAAAAGCTGTTTAATAACTTCGTTATTAAAACTATAACCTCCTACAGTTTTTGTTTAATGAAAATCGATTGGACAATTTATGAGGTACAAATGGGAATACACCCTGCGGACAGATAAGAGTTGTTTTTTTTTTTAGATTCACGATTTTAAAGTGTGCTATTTTCTAACCCATTATACATTATATTTTAATACACTTTACTCAAACTCAAATGTTTTATATTATAACAGCAGCTCCACTCTGAATAATACTTTATTGCAATCTATTTAAATAATATCCAAATTACTTAAAACGTTTAATATTATTAACTGAATTTTACAAATAATAATTTCATATTGTACGTAATGTGTATGTAAATGCGGAATATTACATAAGCTTGAATAAATAAATAAATAAATATACATAGACACACATACATACATGTGCAGAACCGTACACATATGCGTGTGCTGTATTTGAGTTTACTTTAACAGATTCTAATAATTTATTATAAAATATTAAACAATAATAAAATCATTTATATCTAATTAGCGTACAAGTTTATATATAAGAACATAAAATCATGTTATAAATACACGAGTTTAATGTAAACAATAAACAGTTCAAGGTTTTATAACAATCATATAAATATTAAATTGGACGTACATTTAACACCATTATTCTGGTAAATTTATTTTCTCTCGCTTTTTTTTAATAAAGAAAATTTTTTGCTGTTCCTATTTCAAGGCGCAAATTAGATAAACTGGTACACAAATGGTGTAATGCAAATTGCATAACGTATATATTTAGGCTAAGGTGATTTCAACAGTATTTCATCAAAACAAAATATTAATCCATTGCTAACGGTTTTTGATGTACAGTTATCAAGAAATTTATATTATTATCATTTATCTAGAATTATTCATTATTTAGCAAAATAATTCTTTAAGTGTCATGTAGGACCTGTTAAGGAGAGTGCAAATTTGGAGACGTGTACGCTAAAACGATATAATAATCTTTATCATTTGAATGCGTGACAATTTTTATGATTTTTAATTGTATTTAAAGCAGAAAAAATTTATTTAGTGTTAGGATAGGGGAGACAATCAAAGGGAGATACATTTTTTACTTATGTAATAAAACTGTAAAAAATAAAATCTAATACACTATTATTATTTCATGCCAAAAAATATGTCATAAAAGTAAGAAATATATGTTAAATTCCTCCTTCAAATAAATTTAATATTTAAAAAAAAAAATGAATTTAATCCTCTTTTTATATTAGCGTAATTCAATAAAACTATTCTCTCATTAAAGAAAGAAAACCAATGATTTTTGTTTTGTTAATAAAATCGATTCGTTCCTTCATAAAAGTTAATCATATAAATCGCAAAAAAATGTAATCTCTACTTAAATTTGTTTTTAATGTGAAAAGATTCACCATGTCATATAAAACTGATAGTTTTTGATTTATTAGGAAATTTCTTAATATTTATTGAAAAAAATAATAAGAGTAATAAAATAAATTTCTGCATCACAGACTAACTGCCAATAAGGAAAATTTTCTGACAGATAAAAATAAATAGTACAAACAAAATACTCTTCGATATCAATTTATAAATTTAATACAAATTATTATTTCACATTTTACGAACAGGAAACCTGATTAAAGCGTTTATTAAATTTATCATGTCAGACATATATTCGAAATAAAAGCGAAATGTTATCTGTAATAAACATAACAATCGAGTTTCATCTTATAAGGTATTTCTCGCATACCGATTTTAATGATGATATATTAGAATTGTAAAGGGTTCGTAGAAACCTTATTAAGTCAGCATAAGATAATTTCCTTAAAGTCATGCCGACGTTATATGTAGAACTTTCACCTTATTCCGAACGGCAAAACGTTTCCCCTTTATGTAACAAATAATATGCTAATATCCTCTGCCAGTAACAATTCTATCCCATTCATCACATTCCCCTATTTTATCACCCTGAAACTGTTTTTACTATGATATTTAAATTAATTCATTCCATAGCATACATTAAAATTTATTTCTACAAATAAACCGACATGCCCAAAAGAAAAAAGGATTTTCTTTGAACTTCAACTTTCATCATATTTTAGTTTTAAATGCTGTTCTTTTTTCAATAAAACAATTAATTGTAAAAATCAAATTTTCCCAACTTCCTATAAAAGAAATTATAATTTTAATTAATATCAGAATTGAAGTAATAATACTGGCGGAATATATTGAAGGAAGTCAAGAACAGTGGTTGAAGGAAACCTGCTAAGAAGGACTCTTAAAGATAAAAAAGTCAGAAAGAATATAAGAGTCAAATTGTCAATAGCAAAAGAGAAAGATGGGAGAGTATACTATTGCAGTTCATTAACAATATCCAAAAGTGTAGCAATTGTGAACATGGCAATGGTTAACATTTAAAAAAGAAACTGAAGGCCTTATAACAAGACCAAGCACTACAAACCCATACCATCTAAGCTAAACTCGATGACCCATAGTAAGTAAATATTGACTGTGCAAAGAGGCTGAAGAGACAATTGAACGTTTAGGTTGCAGCTACAAGGAGATTGCATAAACAGACTATTTAGAGAGGCATAACAATGTAGCCAACATTATTCATTGGCACTTATGCAAGAAGTATAGAATAGGAACAAACAAAAACTGGTGGAAACATCAGCTTAGACAAAATAGTTGAGAATGACCAAATGAAGATTATTTGGGACTTCAGAATTCAAACTGACCGCCACTTGGAGCATAACACACCAGACATCAATGTAGAGGGAGAAAAGCGCGCTTCGATGATACTTGATATGGCTATTCCTGGGGATATTAGACTCCAAGAAAAGCAGTTACTTTTACACAGATATGAATACTTGATCGTGGATACCGGTGTTCTTTGGTGGTTGGGCTTCAATTAATCTCAGGAATTAATCTCGACCTGAGACTTTACAAGACTTCATTTACATTCATACATATTATCCTCATTCATCTCTGAAGTAATGCCTCATGCTGGTACCGGAGGCTAAAGAGAAAAAAAGAAAAAGTAGAGAGAGAGAGAGAGAGAGACTCCAAGAAAAAGAACTTGAACAAATAATATAATACAAGGACTTACAAACTGAAATTCCAACGACTATGGAAAAAGAAGACAATGTACATTCTACCAACAATATTACGCGCCATAGAAGATATAATAATAAGCCTCCAAAAGGACTAATAATTAATTGGCCCACAAGATGTAACAACATCACAATTGCAGAAAACAGCACTTCTCAGAACTGCTAGCATAATGCGACGGTACCTTTCTGATTCCTAGTTCCTTGGTTAGGACTTGTGTCTCAAAGTTCAAAATCATGGTCAAATAATTTGACTGTATCTACTAATATATAATAATAATAATAACTATGATAATAATAATAATTAGTAAAAGTAAAAACTTATACAAATAATTTTTTAATTTAATCGAACATAATAATCATAAATAATTAATGGAAATACAAGTAGATTAAACTTCACACTAATTTACGCTAAATAACTACTGAATAAAGTGAATAAAAATAAGCATGTACAAGCGGGAAAACCCGTATTATTATTCGAAATAATTAAACATCACTTGAACTCTGTTCTGATTTCATACACAATTTAAGAAACGAATGACTTCATAAAAAGACATCAAAGAACAGAATACTCCGTAATTTTATGAAAAGAGGTCAAAACATTTCTAATTGCAGCTGTGTGCATTAAATTCTGCTTAAACTCAGTTTTCCTTAAATGAAATCATACAAAGAGCAAAAACTGAACTAAAATTAAACTAGGAGGACATTTTTTTCATAAATCTTTTTTATTTCATTAAGAAAGAACGCGAATCAAATTAGTGTACACAAAAATAGTTTTAAAATTGTACAATCATTAAACTGCATACTGCAAACTAAACTGCATAATAAACCTAATAGATAAAACTATATGGTTATATACATTGATTTTTTTAGAATAATGATTGTGATTTAAGCTTTAATAATTAAATAAATTATATCAGGAGATTCCCACAATACTTTATTTGGTTTATTTTTGAGTTATGACTTGATCAAAGACTTTCCTCCTTGCCTGGGCTCAAAAGGAAAATAATGGGATATTGCATTTGTATCTAAACACTACTCATAACGATAATTGTAATTAAATTTGCAAAAAAAATAAATAAATAAACATATTTAAGATATTTAAGAAACATATTCAAATTTTGATTTGTTTAAATTTACAAAAAAATTGATGTGGACACCGCATGACTTCCTTGTACGCATACTAAATTACATATACACATTTTTTTTTGAAATGAAAAGTATATAACATTTTATTTCATTAATGACTACTCATACCTTTTCATTTTTAAAATTTTTTATTGTTATTATTGAATTATTATTTATTGAAAAATTGATTTACAATCAGAGATTAATAATTATTAATAAATCAATACATTTAAATTTAAAAAAAAAAAGAGATGAAGTCTGATTCGAACCGATGTACCTTCCCCTTGTAAGATCCAAATATTTCATTAATTAAACTTCTATTTCGCTATAACTCTGGAACCAATGAAAATAAGTACAACTGATTATGTATCGTTGAAAAGCTCTCAGTGAAGGCTTATTACTGCAGTTAAGAAAAGTCCAAAATCCACTTTTTTTTTTGATTTTGAGTTTTTATGGATACTTTTGGTTCAGTCGATTGCAATCGAAAGAGGAGGTGCACAACTAGATATTACAACAGTCTAGAACCCAAACATTTCAACATCCTATGGCTAATCGTTTTACAGTTATGCCAGATACATACGTATGTACATACAGACGTCACGCCGAAACTAGTCAAAATGGAATCATGGATGATCAAAATGGATTTATTTTAGATAACATCAGTGTAAAATTGAAGACATTGTATACAAAGGAAGCGTGTATACAATTTCAAAACGCTGTAAAACAAATACCACTAATTTTATTTATAAATAACTATAAAAGTAAACAAAAACAAATTGGAAGAAGATATAACAAACAAAAATTCACGACGATGAAGGCTTAAACAACATGGATCATTTGATACGTTAAAAACATATTTTACATTTTAATGGGATTACTAAATAAAATAAAAATGACAAACGTTCAAGGTATTTGTAAACATAATATTACGAAACTAGAATACAGTTTACTATCTATAACAAAAAAAGTCTTTCTCATGTACGAAGATATAATGTAAGTAAATATTTTCTACTGATACAAACAAATAGAAACAGAGAGAAATATATCTAAATAAAAAATGTAAGATATATTCAGAAAAAAAAACAGACGGTGACGGCTTACTTTAATTATGGGCAAGGGAAAATACTAAATTTTTCACTAGATTTTATATATTTGTCCTCACAAAAATAAAATTCCCTTTAAATTGTGACAATTTTCCTTTACATGTCTATGATATAATAACTTAGGCTAATAAATAAATATAGAATGTTTCTTTAAAAAAAAAAATCAAATTTAGGTACACTTCATAAGAAAGCTACCTATTGTAATGGGTACCATGATTCCACTTCCAGAAAATTTCAACATATCTTCCCGTTTCACACCTCCCAGACTACAAAACCACCATCAGTTCAAAAGTTTATATATATATATGATTTAATTACATATATTTAAACATTTTTTAAGAAAATAAAAATTAGACTTTGAATAATTGAATTGCAAGGTTTTTCAGTGAAGCCAGAAAGTTTTGCAATGAAAAAGCTGAGCAAGGAATTCTATACTTGATCGGAATAGCCAGGCAAGTCATGCAGTATTTGTCCCTTACAACAGTCAGCAGCTTTTCTGATACTACTTTCAATGGATCTATTAAAAATATTACATTAGAATTTTTTTATTACATACGAACTAAATAAAGTATTTTGATTTTTTATTAATAAAAATATTAACAATGTAACAAAATCTTCATTAACAGTGAATAATTCGTAACACAGCAACGTCATGTAATTTAAAGATTTAATTCTATTCAAATATCTAATAAAAGTGCACGTGTAAAATTTCCGTTAAACCTAAAAAAATACAAGTTACACACATTAAAAAATAAATTTTTAATTAAGTAAAGAAAACAAAAGCTTCAAATATGGTAAAGATGTGATAAAGAAGACCTGGAAAAGACAAGTGGTACACATATACAATATTTATAATGGGTGTTTGTTTTAGAGTGATGGAATTTTGAATGGAAATAAAACACATGAAAAGGTAAGTTTGAAGACAATTTTGTTTTTATCTCAAAGATAATTTTTCACCATAAAAATTACGAAGTACTTTCAAGTTTGGTGAAGAGAACATTGATTTTTTGAATTATAAATGGTGTAATTATAAAAATATAAAATTTGTTGTGGCGTCATTTTTTCCATGATAATTTTCCAATGCCAATTATAACAAAAATTCATGAATAAAGAAGTGAACAGTAACACAGAAATGGGTGAACCACATGGTTATTGTGGGGTAGAGATAAAGTGAGGTCGGGAGGAGGGCCCCCACCTCTAAAATTTTACAATAATTCATAAACCAAGAAGTAAAGAGGAAACCGAAATGGATGAATAACATGGTTATTCTGGGGTGGTGATAAAGTGAGGTGGGGAAGAGGGCCCCCACATCTAAAAATTTACAATAATTCATAAACCAAGATGTAAAAAGGAAACTGAAATGGATGAATAACATGGTTATTCTGGGGTGGCGATAAAGTGAGGTGGGGAGGAGGGCCCCCACCTCTAAAAATTTCCAATAATTCATAAATCAAGAAGTGAAGTCACACAGAAACGGATGAATAACATGGTTATTCTGGGGTGATGATAAAGTGAGGTGGGGAGGAGGGCCCCCACCTCTAAAAATTTCCAATAATTCATAAATCAAGAAGTGAAGTCACACAGAAACGGATGAATAACATGGTTCTTCTGGGGTGGCGATAAAGTGAGGTGGGGGGGAGGGCCCCCACCTCTAAAAATTTCCAATAATTCATAAATCAAGAAGTGAAGTCACACAGAAACGGATGAATAACATGGTTATTCTGGGGTGAAGATAAAGTGAGGTGGAGAGGAGGGCCCCCACCTCTAAAAATTTCCAATAATTCATAAATCAAGAAGTGAAGTCACACAGAAACCGATGAATAACATGGTTATTCTGGGGTGAAGATAAAGTGAGGTGGGGAGGAGGGCCCCCACCTCTAAAAAATTTCCAATAATTCATAAATCAAGAAGTGAAGTCACACAGAAACGGATGAATAACATGGTTATTCTGGGGTGATGATAAAGTGAGGTGGGGAGGAGGGCCCCCACCTCTAAAAATTTCCAATAATTCATAAATCAAGAAGTGAAGTCACACAGAAACGGATGAATAACATGGTTATTCTGGGGTGATGATAAAGTGTGGTGGGGAGGAGGGCCCCCACCTCTAAAAATTTCCATTAATTCATAAAGCAAGAAGTGAAGTCACACAGAAACGGATGAATAACATGGTTATTCTGGGGTGGTGATAAAGTGAGGTGGGGAGGAGGGCCCTCACCTCTAAAAATTTCCAATAATTCATAAATCAAGAAGTGAAGTCACACAGAAACGGATGAATAACATGGTTATTCTGGGGTGAAGATAAAGTGAGGTGGGGAGGAGGGCCCCCACCTCTAAAAATTTCCAATAATTCATAAATCAAGAAGCGAAGTCACACAGAAACGGATGAATAACATGGTTATTCTGGGGTGGCGATAAAGTGAGTTGGGGAGGAGGGCCCCCACCTCTAAAAATTTCCAATGATTCATAAATCAAGAAACGAAGTCACACAGAAACGGATGAATAACATGGTTATTCTGGGGTGGCGATAAAGTGAGGTGGGGAGGAGGGCCCCCACCTCTAAAAATTTCCAATAATTCATAAAGCAAGAAGCGAAGTCACACAGAAACGGATGAATAACATGGTTATTCTGGGGTGGCGATAAAGTGAGGTGGGGAGGAGGGCCCCCACCTCTAAAAATTTCCATTAATTCATAAAGCAAGAAGTGCAGTCACACAGAAACGGTTGAATAACATGGTTATTCTGGGGTGGAGATAAAGTGAGGTGGGGAGGAGGGCCCCCACCTCTAAAAATTTCCAATAATTCATAAATCAAGAAGTGAAGTCACACAGAAACGGATGAATAACATGGTTATTCTGGGGTGGCGATAAAGTGAGGTGGGGAGAAGGGCCCCCACCTCTAAAAATTTCCATTAATTCATAAAGCAAGAAGTGAAGTCACACAGAAACGGATGAAATACATGGTTATTCTGGGGTGGCGATAAAGTGAGGTGGGGAGGAGGGCCCCCACCTATAAAAATTTCCAATAATTCATAAATCAAGAAGTGAAGTCACACAGAAACGGATGAATAACATGGTTATTCTGGGGTGGCGATAAAGTGAGGTGGGGAGGAGGGCCCCCACCTCTAAAAATTTCCAATAATTCATAAATCAAGAAGTGAAGTCACACAGAAACGGATGAATAACATGGTTATTCTGGGGTGAAGATAAAGTGAGGTGGGGAGGAGGGCCCCCACCTCTAAAAATTTCCAATAATTCATAAATCAAGAAGTGAAGTCACACAGAAACCGATGAATAACATGGTTATTCTGGGGTGAAGATAAAGTGAGGTGGGGAGGAGGGCCCCCACCTCTAAAAATTTCCAATAATTCATAAATCAAGAAGTGAAGTCACACAGAAACGGATGAATAACATAATTATTCTAGGGTGGCGATAAAGTGAGGTGGGGGAGGAGGGCCCCCACCTCTAAAAATTTCCATTAATTCATAAAGCAAGAAGTGAAGTCACACAGAAACGGATGAATAACATGGTTATTCTGGGGTGGTGATAAAGTGAGGTGGGGAGGAGGGCCCCCACCTCTAAAAATTTCCAATAATTCATAAATCAAGAAGTGAAGTCACACAGAAACGGATGAATAACATGGTTATTCTGGGGTGAAGATAAAGTGAGGTGGAGAGGAGGGCCCCCACCTCTAAAAATTTCCAATAATTCATAAATCAAGAAGTGAAGTCACACAGAAACCGATGAATAACATGGTTATTCTGGGGTGAAGATAAAGTGTGGTGGGGAGGAGGGCCCCCACCTCTAAAAAATTTCCAATAATTCATAAATCAAGAAGTGAAGTCACACAGAAACGGATGAATAACATGGTTATTCTGGGGTGCCGATAAAGTGAGGTGGGGAGGAGGGCCCCCACCTCTAAAAATTTCCATTAATTCATAAAGCAAGAAGTGAAGTCACACAGAAACGGATGAATAACATGGTTATTCTGGGGTGGCGATAAAGTGAGGTGGGGAGGAGGGCCCCCACCTCTAAAAATTTCCATTAATTCATAAAGCAAGAAGTGAAGTCACACAGAAACGGATGAATAACATGGTTATTCTGGGGTGGAGATAAAGTGAGGTGGGGAGGGCCCCCACCTCTAAAAATTTCCAATAATTCATAAATCAAGAAGTGAAGTCACACAGAAACGGATGAATAACATGGTTATTCTGGGGTGATGATAAAGTGAGGTGGGGAGGAGGGCCCCCACCTCTAAAAATTTCCAATAATTCATAAATCAAGAAGTGAAGTCACACAGAAACGGATGAATAACATGGTTATTCTGGGGTGGCGATAAAGTGAGGTGGGGAGGAGGGCCCCCACCTCTAAAAATTTCCATTAATTCATAAAGCAAGAAGTGAAGTCACACAGAAACGGATGAATAACATGGTTATTCTGGGGTGGCGATAAAGTGAGGTGGGGAGGAGGGCCCCCACCTCTAAAAATTTCCAATAATTCATAAATCAAGAAGTGAAGTCACACAGAAACCGATGAATAACATGGTTATTCTGGGGTGAAGATAAAGTGAGGTGGGGAGGAGGGCCCCCACCTCTAAAAATTTCCAATAATTCATAAATCAAGAAGTGAAGTCACACAGAAACGGATGAATAACATAATTATTCTGGGGTGGCGATAAAGTGAGGTGGGGGAGGAGGGCCCCCACCTCTAAAAATTTCCATTAATTCATAAAGCAAGAAGTGAAGTCACACAGAAACAGATGAATAACATGGTTATTCTGGGGTGGCGATAAAGTGAGGTGGGGAGGAGGGCCCCCACCTCTAAAAATTTCCATTAATTCATAAAGCAAGAAGTGAAGTCACACAGAAACGGATGAATAACATGGTTATTCTGGGGTGGTGATAAAGTGAGGTGGGGAGGAGGGCCCCCACCTCTAAAAATTTCCAATAATTCATAAATCAAGAAGTGAAGTCACACAGAAACCGATGAATAACATGGTTATTCTGGGGTGAAGATAAAGTGAGGTGGGGAGGAGGGCCCCCACCTCTAAAAATTTCCAATAATTCATAAATCAAGAAGTGAAGTCACACAGAAACGGATGAATAACATAATTATTCTAGGGTGGCGATAAAGTGAGGTGGGGGAGGAGGGCCCCCACCTCTAAAAATTTCCATTAATTCATAAAGCAAGAAGTGAAGTCACACAGAAACGGATGAATAACATGGTTATTCTGGGGTGAAGATAAAGTGAGGTGGAGAGGAGGGCCCCCACCTCTAAAAATTTCCAATAATTCATAAATCAAGAAGTGAAGTCACACAGAAACCGATGAATAACATGGTTATTCTTGGGTGGTGATAAAGTGAGGTGGGGAGGAGGGCCCCCACCTCTAAAAATTTCCATTAATTCATAAAGCAAGAAGTGAAGTCACACAGAAACGGATGAATAACATGGTTATTCTGGGGTGGTGATAAAGTGAGGTGGGGAGGAGGGCCCCCACCTCTAAAAATTTCCAATAATTCATAAATCAAGAAGTGAAGTCACACAGAAACGGATGAATAACATGGTTATTCTGGGGTGGCGATAAAGTGAGGTGGGGAGGAGGGCCCCCACCTCTAAAAATTTCCAATAATTCATAAATCAAGAAGTGAAGTCACACAGAAACGGATGAATAACATGGTTATTCTGGGGTGGTGATAAAGTGAGGTGGGGAGGAGGGCCCCCACCTCTAAAAATTTCCAATAATTCATAAATCAAGAAGTGAAGTCACACAGAAACGGATGAATAACATGGTTATTCTTGGGTGGTGATAAAGTGAGGTGGGGAGGAGGGCCCCCACCTCTAAAAATTTCCATTAATTCATAAAGCAAGAAGTGAAGTCACACAGAAACGGATGAATAACATGGTTATTCTGGGGTGGTGATAAAGTGAGGTGGGGAGGAGGGCCCCCACCTCTAAAAATTTCCAATAATTCATAAATCAAGAAGTGAAGTCACACAGAAACGGATGAATAACATGGTTATTCTGGGGTGAAGATAAAGTGAGGTGGGGAGGAGGGCCCCCACCTCTAAAAATTTCCAATAATTCATAAATCAAGAAGTGAAGTCACACAGAAACGGATGAATAACATGATTATTCTGGGGTGGCGATAAAGTGAGGTGGGGAGGAGGGCCCCCACCTCTAAAAATTTCCATTAATTCATAAAGCAAGAAGTGAAGTCACACAGAAACGGATGAATAACATGGTTATTCTGGGGTGAAGATAAAGTGAGGTGGGGAGGAGGGCCCCCACCTCTAAAAATTTCCAATAATTCATAAATCAAGAAGTGAAGTCACACAGAAACCGATGAATAACATGGTTATTCTGGGGTGAAGATAAAGTGAGGTGGGGAGGAGGGCCCCAACCTCTAAAAATTTCCAATAATTCATAAATCAAGAAGTGAAGTCACACAGAAACGGATGAATAACATAATTATTCTGGGGTGGCGATAATGTGAGGTGGGGGAGGAGGGCCCCCACCTCTAAAAATTTCCATTAATTCATAAAGCAAGAAGTGAAGTCACACAGAAACGGATGAATAACATGGTTATTCTGGGGTGGTGATAAAGTGAGGTGGGGAGGAGGGCCCCCACCTCTAAAAATTTCCAATAATTCATAAATCAAGAAGTGAAGTCACACAGAAACGGATGAATAACATGGTTATTCTGGGGTGAAGATAAAGTGAGGTGGAGAGGAGGGCCCCCACCTCTAAAAATTTCCAATAATTCATAAATCAAGAAGTGAAGTCACACAGAAACCGATGAATAACATGGTTATTCTGGGGTGAAGATAAAGTGAGGTGGGGAGGAGGGCCCCCACCTCTAAAAAATTTCCAATAATTCATAAATCAAGAAGTGAAGTCACACAGAAACGGATGAATAACATGGTTATTCTGGGGTGATGATAAAGTGAGGTGGGGAGGAGGGCCCCCACCTCTAAAAATTTCCAATAATTCATAAATCAAGAAGTGAAGTCACACAGAAACGGATGAATAACATGGTTATTCTGGGGTGGTGATAAAGTGAGGTGGGGAGGAGGGCCCCCACCTCTAAAAATTTCCAATAATTCATAAATCAAGAAGTGAAGTCACACAGAAACGGATGGATAACATGGTTATTCTGGGGTGGTGATAAAGTGAGGTGGGGAGGAGGGCCCCCACCTCTAAAAATTTCCAATAATTCGTAAATCAAGAAGTGAAGTCACACAGAAACGGATGAATAACATGGTAATTCTGGGGTGATGATAAAGTGAGATGGGGAGGAGGGCCCCCACCTCTAAAATTTTACAATATGTCATAAACCAAGAAGTGAAGAGGAAACCGAAATGGATGAATAACAGGTTATTCTGGGGTGACGATAAAGTGAGGTGGGGAGGAGGGCCTCCACCTCTAAAAATTTACAATAATTCATAAACCATGAAGTGAAGAGGATTTATGAAGAGTAAAACAGAAATAGAAGAACAATATAAAACTAATGTAAAAAACATAGAGACTAAAACCCAAAGGAAATAATTATTAAACGGAAAGAAACCAGTTAACACTAATAATGTAAGAAGAAAGCTATTAAGTAAAAAAAAAACAAAAACAGAAATAGTACCATAATGACAAAAGTGGGCCACCGTGCCGAAAATTCAAGATCTTAATGAGTTATTTTTTAATGAAAGTAACTAATGAAATTGAATACATTTATTCGAAATAGTGTCATTTGTATTGAAAATATTTTACTTTTTAATAAAATTAATATCTTCTTATATTTTGTACTAAATTTTTAAGTAAATTATTTTGCAATTCAGTTAATTTACTTTTATAAACCCAATATATTTAATAAAGAGAAAAATATTTATAGAATTTTATTCTTTGTTTTTTTAAAATAAATCACCTCTTAAATGTTTGAACATGGTTTAATTTCTTAAGATTTTTATTTTGTTGGTACGTCATTAATCTTCTAAAGACTGAAAGTTTTCAAACTAATTTCACTAAAATTTCATCCATTTTTCTTCCATATCTTGTTTTTAAATGCGTAAATATCGTTTCAGTTATTTTATATTACAAGTGTTTGGAGTCTCCCTGAGATCCAATTTTAAGTACTACTTTTAAGTGAATAATACACTGTAGTTATAAACAAAATATTTACACCGAAACAAGACTAGTCGAAAAAGGTTGAATCAGTTAATTAGCAACACTGAAGCATTCTGTACTGTTCAAAGAAAACACTTTTTACTGTTCAAAAGAAAGGCTTTAAAACCTAGAGGAAGAAGAAATCAGACTTGTAAATTGTAAATACATTTAAAGAAATAAAAAAAAAAACAATCAATAAATTAATGTAAAATTTATTGCCTGTATTTCTTTATAAATATTGAAAAATTACTTTGATTCATTTAAATATATTTTTTCCAAAAAAAAAAACATTGTCATCAAAGATTTTTTAGGATTTTTTGTAAGTGTAACAGGGATCAAAGGTAGATATGAAATGGATTTCATGTTGGTCATTCATCCTTGTCTTAGTCTATAGCGGGTACTATATTTTTATAGAGATTAAAATTATTTAGATATAATAAATTATTATAAATTAATAAATAATAATTGATGTATCTATATATCTATAATATAATTTATAAATAATAATCGGTCAGCTAATTTGGAAGTCGAGAGTTCCAGCGTTCAAGTCCTGGTAAAGTCAGTTATTTTTACACGGATTTGAATACTAGATCGTGGATACCGTTGTTCTTTGGTGGTTGGTTTTCAATTAACCACACATCTCAGGAACTGTCGAACTGAAACTGCACAAAACTTAACTTCATTTACACTCATACATATCGTCCTCATTCATCCCCTGAAGTATTATCTGAAAGGTAATTACCGGAGGCTAAACAGGAAAAAGAAAGATATAAGCAATTGGAAATTTTGTTGAGTCTTTATTATTTTTTAAAACGTTAAATTCATTTGCAATGCTTCAGAAAATTATTCAGTTCAGTGAAAGAAATTTTTCGGTCTGTGTTACTGTGTTATTCCATTTGGTGCAATACAGTTTTATAATTCATTTCAATAAATTCAGTTATTTTCATTAATATTAATAATTTACCCTGTGTTTTTGTGGGAATCGGGTTTTAACAATGAGTCATTCTGTCGTAAAACATAAACCGGGAAAACCTTTACGTAGCTCAGGGGAAATATAATCCACAACGTAACCTAAAACAAGATAACCCTGAAACTGTTTGTCAGAGACATTGCTCGGAAAACAAGTATGCAACAGGCGTTAACGAAAGAACAATTTTTAATATAATAAAGAAACACAAAATTTATGGTAAACATTTTAGCCCTAAAAAAATTCGAAAGTGTGTGAAAAGGATTGAAAAATTGGACGATTTTACTAAAACCGCTATCAGACAAAAGTTCATTCCTTTTATTTTACTAACATGCTTCCTAACTTGAACAAGATATTAAATGTCATGAATACAGATTCTGGACTGCCGAATTTTTCTAGAAGTACTATAAATCATCGTACTTGAAATTCACTGAATTTTTGTTTCATCTCCAGATAAAATAATTCTTTATTGATTAAACGTGAAGATGTTATTTCGTAGCGTAGGGAATATTTAAGAGTAAATAAACAATTCTGTGAAGAGAGTAAGACGAATTTATTATTTAGATGGAATGGGTTAATGCGGGACATGTACGAAATTGTTGTTGAGGATCCGTCATAATAATAGACCATTGGCTGAAAACTAAAAAAATTCCAAACGCTTCGACCCGAAATCGAAAATTTCCGAATGGTTAAAATCAAGTACACCGAAGGAATGTTAAGAGTAGAACTTATAAGATTAGTAAAATCAGTTAAACAAAAATATTTTTATTATATAGCAAAATTAAAATGTGCCGCCATCATTTTCGAGATATATCACAAAAACTCAAGTTCACTGTTTATTCCTTGTGGGGAAATCAAAATAAAACCTTGAATGAGTCCCCTAGTTCCAACCGCCGGACCAATTTCGCCAAAGTTTTCTTTATATGAAAGCTAATGACCCCTATATATGTTATCAATGATCGCCTGCCCCACCTCATTTTTGAGAGATATCGAATAAATAATCTGATATACTATTATCATTATCCTTTAAAACTAGTATATCAATAGTAAACTTCAATATTTTTGAAATAACACAAATGAATAAACAAAAGAAAATAAATATAAAATTTTAAAAATGGCTAAAATTAAAAAATTAAAATGAACGAAAAAAGTGAAGAAAATCTCATAAAGCGAGATCCAGCGTTTTGTCCATGCATGAAATATGCAGCTCTCAACCTGTAAACACTTATGTTGCCGTATAAAAGCCGTTCAGATAACCGGACAAGGTCACTACTCTTATAGTGACTCGTCCACAACATTGTTTATCTTTTGTTGGTTGAAGGGGTGGTTATGCAGAGTGTAGTTTACAATACTAAGCCGCATACTGAACATATGGTCTCCCCTCTACTTATAACACGGCGACCCGTGACGTAATCCACTTTGCTAGCCTATTTCTCAGCGTCTACGCATAAGATATTTCACGCTTCCACGTTTTCCTCCATGTTTAAACCTAAATTTTGTTGCTGAGATAGATTTCTTAAGACTGTACAGGGTTAAGACTCCTACTTACTGAATAAATAGAAGTGTGTTCTTTTAAATACTTGATCAAAATTTGCTATCCAATACTTTCTTTACTTCACACATGAAAGTAAAAACAAGTATAAATTTTTCACACCTTCATATTTGTGAAAAAATTCAAAATCGATTAAACCAATTTTCACATATTATGTTAATCATAATTTATAATCTTATTTGATGTTGGTTCCTTTTCAGAATCTGTTGCGATTAAAAAGTAACATATTTTTCTAATTTTCAATTTAAAAATTTTATTTAAAAATCTGCAGGTTTATGACTTTAATAAATAACTTTTATTTCGCTATAACTCTGCAGCCAATGAAAATAAGTACAACTTGATTATGTATTGTTGAAAAGCTCTCAATGAGGGCTTATTACTGCAGTTAAAAAAAATTCAAAACTCAATTTTTTTTGGATACTTTTGGTTCAGTCGATTGCAATCGAAAGAGGAGGTGCACAACTAGATGTTATAACAGTCCTAAATCAAAAATTTCTATATACTACAGCTAATCGTTTTTGAGTTATACGAGATATATACGTACGTACAGTCGTCACGCCGAAACTAGTCAAAATGGATTCAGGGATGGTCAAAATGGATATTTCCATTTTCTCATAAACTTACGTTTTTCTTTATCTGTTCATATTGTTCCAAGAAACTTAAGGGCAGATTTCATTTTAGACCAATTAGACAAATGGCCTCAACCCAGCGTAATTCGTCAGCCTTTCTTTTTTTAGATCTTTAGCGTCAAACATGATTCTATGTAAAAGTTCACTAGGATTCATTTTTTCCAAAACTTTGTTCTAATTAAACAATATTCTTACTTTCTTTTACTTCGATCCAGTTAATGTTAATCTTATTTTCACAAGATGCTTGAAGGAATATATTAGCTAGTTTTATATGAATTTTCATTGATTTTCTTGTTACCATCACTTTTTTTGTTACCATTTAGGGAAAGTTTATTTATATGCTATAATCACAAATAGAGATAGCTTTGTATAGTATTACATTGTTTTATCTTTGAGAATTAAATAGAATATAAAAACAGACTTGAAAACAGACGGAAAAATACAACATCAATTTTCTGCCATAACTCAGCTATTTGTTAACTTATTTAAAAAAAATAAAATGTCATTTTGTTCAAAATAAAAGGCTTAATATTTTGTAAATAACATAAATTTTGATAAAACTAATATTTAAGAGTTATAACGGATTAAAAAATAAACATGGCCGCCATGTTGTAATTTGCAAAAGTATTTAATTCCTGATTTTTTTCTAATTTTAAAACTTTATTACCAAGATGCTTACCAAATATTAATGTAATTCGTCTATTTGAACTTGAGATATAAATATTTATATAAAAATAACAAAATGGCGGACAGAGAGAGAACGAAGGAGAAATCGCCATTTTTCCTAAGGATATTTTTTGTTTAGTTTTACGAATAGAATCCGAAAAAGTAGAGCCAGCCCACCATTTTATAAACACTCTGTATACATAGTCTTAAGCTATAGAACTGATAAAGGATGAAATGTACTAAAAATGATTGTAGTGCGGCAATAATATTTATTTTTAAATAAATCTATTTATTTTTTTTTATTAAGAATAAAGTTCTCACCAATATCATTACATTTAACTTATTAAATTTAATCAAAACTTTTTAAATCTCGATGAGTTTGACGAAATTGAAAGAACGGATGATAAATATAAATACACTTCAAAAATCTACACACAGGCACTCAAACAGATGAACAAATGTTAAAGCGGCATAACATTTAATTCTATTAAATTTAAAGATCGTAGATAAAAATTTATCTCTTCTTACCTATGTTTTGAATTTTAAATAATCAATATCAGTTTCGTTAAACTGAAAGGAATATTTGAAACGAGATATTAAAACTGGCTAAATATTGAACATTCTTTTGTCGTTGGTAGAATTTCGATGTAAATTATAATACTTATAATTTTGAAACATATAATTTTCAACATTTTTTAGCTGAATTGAAATAAAACTGATTATAAAAATAATATATTTTTATAAAGTTTTACTTTGTTACGATCATTTACATGTAATATTGGACTTGACTAATAAAATTTCATTGTAGTAATAAAGGTTAATATTTTTTTAATTGTTCAACAGTTACTAATTCATAAATCCAGAGGGATTATAAAAAAAACAGTAACCAACATTATAAAAAATACATAATTTATTCTTTATTTTGCGAAGTACAATCGTATAAAAAAAACTAGGAATGAAAGAAATTTGTGAATTTTTACCCCGATCATCTATCCAAAAACGTTTACTTCACGTTTCATAAACCTACTAATCTCTTGTCTAAAGATAAATGATATAATAGTTTAAAGATAAAAAAGGAATACTGCATTTTTGAATTAATAGAGTGTTTTTTGTTTTTTAATATAGTTTTTATCCCTTATCTTTTCCTTATTTCCCTTGGACCTTACAAAAAATGTTAAAATTATTATATTGTAGAAAATTAATCTAAATATTATTTCGAATGGTAAGAATCACACCTAATTAAAATATTGTTAAATTAGCTTCATGCTGTGATATGAAAGATCATTAAGGTTTGTTAAATCCTCTTTCCTTTCTTATAATTAGTACTTTTATAAAGTCAGATATTCCAATTTCAAATTTTTGTTATATAATTTTGTTTTAATTCAATTTTATTATATGTTGAAAATAATAACATAATATTTGAAACATAATTTCTACGAAACAGTATTTTGAAATTTAGAAAAAGATGATCTTCTAATCGTAAAAAACTCACGTGGAAGGTCTCTCGTACTGGTTCAAATATTTCTTATTATTTTAGAATTTTTAATTAGCTTATTTGCAGTCGCTTCTAACAGCTGTAAAATAAATTTATATTATTTCCTGTTTTTTTAACGAAAAAGTGGAAATACAGTGTCCCATATAAAACGCAACCCAACCTTATATTGGTAGGTATTAGAAATAATAAAAAGGCATGTGTAAATGTAAATGTAATTTTTATTATTACTATCCATTACCTTACATTTAGAGTAAATGTTGGAAGTGGCCGCCATCTTCTTGAATACAAGCTTCAATTCTTTTTACAGCGTTTCTTGCAAATTTTTTCAAAGTTTGTCGCTGGATATTTAATACAGCTTGTTCAATATTGACTTTCAATTGCTCAAGTGTTCGTGGTTTGTTGCTGTAGGCTTTTTCTTTGAGGTAACCCCATAGAAAAAAATCCGCCGCAGTCAAATCTGGAGATCTTGGTGGCCACAAGCCTCGACCGATAACACGATTACCAAAGAATTCCTCAACGAAATCAGAGGTTGAACCTGCGTAGTGCGATGTCGCACCGTCATGTTGTAGCCAGCAGTGTCTGTCTTCCTCTTCCAAGACTGCAATAAACTGAAATAAAATATCCTGATATCGTTCTGTATTAATGGTGTACTTGAAAAAAAAGGACCTATTATTTTCTTCCGCGATATCGCGTACCACACGCCCAACTTCTGCGGGTGTAATTGTTTTTCGTGATAAACGTGGGGATTTTCAGCACTCCAAATTCTACTGTTTTGGCTGTTTACGTAGAGCCATCCAAATGAAACCGTGCTTCATCTGTGAAAAATAACGAATCCATAACATTAATTCCCTCACGCAGAAATCGACGGAAACATTGACAATATTGTAGCCGTTTTTCTTTGTCGGGCTCAAGAAGTTTATGAACCGTTTGAATGCGATAAGGGCTTAATTGTAATTGTTTGGTCGCCTGATGAACAGTTGATTTAGACAAATTAATTTCAGCAGACAAACGTCTGATTGATTTATTTGGCGAGGCGAGTCATCGGTCTTTGATTTCAGTGACTGTATCTGTATTCAACACTGACGCAGATCTTTTGTGTTCCTTGTTATTAACAGAACCAGTCTCTCTAAACTTTGCAACTAATCTTAATACTGATGTTTTGTTAGGAGCTGGTTTATCTGGGTATTTATGGCGAAACAAATCTTGTACTGCAACCACTGATTTCGTACTGAAGTACGACTCAACAATGAAAACACGTTCATCTAGCGAAAACACCATCTTGTCTCTAGCAATACACTGAACGTTATGATTGCATTGTTGTTACTATCGGTAGTGTTTTACTGTGTCGTCGCGATATTCAGATGTTGGACGAGTCCATTTCAGTAACGAGTAAGGGAGTAAGCTTGATTTTTGAAATTTCATGGATGAGTGATTGATGCGTTGCGTTTTATATGGGACACTCTGTATATGCCTTGCGTTCCTTATATGCCCCTAAAATGGCATTTTATAAAAATTATTTTTTTCATCTTATAAATAAAAATCTTGATCGATCCCACGTTGCCGTATCAATTAAGTGTGTATGTAAAATAGATTAAGGAAATTACATACTGTTTAACGAAGATATACAAATCTACCTACCATTTATTCACATAGAATTACTTTAAATAATAAATATAAAAAAAAATAGCGTTAATAGTAAAATTAACATCAAGTACAAGGTTGATTTGTTACCCGAATATGGATGGAGGGTTACTGCGTCGAACAATAAGCTTGCACATATTATGTAAACTATGAATTTAGTATTGTAACGTAGCACACCTGCACCAACTTTCATGTTGTAATTGTTAAACGATTTGTCTCAATCATGCAAGTGACAAATTCTTTGATAAAATCAAAATGATATAATAATCATATTTTTCAAGCCAAAATAACAAAATTTATCTATTTATGTGTAAAAGTTTAATGTGAAACCGCTTAAACAATATAAAATTAAATTCAGTCAGCCATTAAACGTGACATTAATTTTCTGAAATTTTTTTTGTCGTTTTTCATAGAGATTTGCAGAAAAAAGCCTGTGATTTATGAAAAAAGCTTTAACTACATAAAGCTACCATTTTTGCAGCTATTTCTTCTTAAAGAAAAAAAAAAATTAAATATAATAGAAAGTTAAGAAATTTAATAAAATTAGAGGAATCTAAAATTTTCGTTTTTCCACCCTAAAAAGCTATAGTATACCTTACACGGGACACATTCTTCATTTATTTTTCTCTGAGTTCTCACATAATACAAAATTCAAAACAATAAAAAAAAATCACAAAAGTAAACAGAATAATGCAGAAAAATCCAAGAGATTACATAATTTATTGAAAAATAATCGTGATATTTTACGCTTGAAACTTTATCACTGGTGTCCCGATCACCAGATTTGAAATATTCTTTGACAAAAAATAAGTACAATGTTTTTTTCTATATTTCCTCAACAATATTACGAAGAAAAAAGCTGACAACACAGTTGTCGAACTTTCCCATCACGCGGCAAAAGCCGCTTTCTAGGAAATTCGTGCAACTGTGGGTTGTTTCTGAGGCACGGTTTACACACACAACTTAATTTAAAATATTTATCATTTTATGTAAATATAATATTCTTTCGTTTATTTAATTCAATATTCTAACTAAAGCGCGTGCGCATACCGTATGTCAGTGCTACATTAGCGCTCCTTATGGTGACACGGGGTATTATTGACGCAGTATGCCCACTTAGCCACTAGTTTAGAGTATTTTTTGGGGTGAGGATGCGACTTTGAAAAAATCCATTTTCTGCAAATATTATTATTTTTAACTGTTAACTAATATAACTAAGAAAAATATGACCTTAATTAGGCGAAATCTCGAGATACTGAGAGTAACTTTTCTCTATAGCCTCGCCCCCTTGACCTGTTAAGTTGAAAATATAATGGCATCAATGCCTCATACATAGAAGAAATCTGACCAAGTTTGATCAAAATCGGTCCTGTAATTCTGGAGATATAAGGTGATTTAGATGCCAACACCGAACTTACGTTCAGACGAACATTAACATCCAGAAAATTTCCATTATTATGGGTAAGGTGTCAAAACGTCAAGATCCGGTGAAAACCGCATATGCCCAAATTGGACAAATTACAATAATTTCCCTTCTACAGGTATAGCTTTGTTATAGTGCTAGACGGTAAAGTAAAATTTATTGTGATACGATATTTTGATATCAGAATAAATACTACTAAAAAGTCACCTATCAAAAAAATATTTTAAGATATTTCAGCGCTTACTAATGGCTGATTTAACAACAATTACGAAAAAGGACATTTAAAACTGATAGTTCTTAAACTGATAAAGAACAACGTTAAATTGGACTATTTATAAATTTACAATTAATTTTTTAATAAATTTACATTAAAAATTTACTGAAACAACCATACGTGCATTGTACACTGTTGCCTCTATTCAATATGACTTTTATTGAAAAATATTAAAATATTAATATTATTTATATTTTTATATTAATATTATTGAAAAATATTTTTTCAAAATATATAAATAAATCTTTTATTCTGATCGGACACAATAATATTCAGATCACGTCATTAGACGCGATTAGACGGTATTTCAAAATATATATGATAATAGTTCATATTAATTATTTAAATACAAACATATGAAAGAATGTAAATACATTAATTATAAAAATACTATTATAAAACAGTTCACAATTCAGAAGGCGCAATTGAATATTTTAAGCACATATTTATGAACACGTTGAAAGGGATGCAGAAAAATCAGGGTTTTTTATAATTCGTAATATTCAAAAATTCATCGACAGAGTAATATTTTTTCCGCAAAATATATTCATTTAATTATAGTTTAAATAATTTGTGGAAAGATTTTTCAAATGGTTCAGTAATTTATTAAAAATTGCAATAGAAGCATAATTTCGTAATCTGAAGAATTGTGATGAATTATGCGAAACGAGTTCCATTATCTGGTTTGGTAAAGGTGGATATTATTATTATTTTTTTTTAAATAAATGACCTATTCTTTTTAGCAAAAATTGTACATTCATAAATATGAAAAAAAAGAAGAATAATCAGCATTTTTAATTTTTTAAATATCGTTCTATGCCATTCATATTTATGAGCGCCAGATAGTGATCTGATAGCCCATTTTTTTTTTTTATTTTAAAAACTCTTCCTGATTTTTTGAGGGAGCCCATGAGACAGCATTGTACTTTAGACAGGAATATACGCGAGGATGATAAATATTTAATAATGATGCCTTCACTATCATAATCATAACTTAATTACAATTTTCTCCCCATTCAAATAGATAAATGTATTAACTTGACTTACCTACTTGATAAAATCGATTCTAAAATATACTTGTAAGAAGGGTCTGATAAACTAATCAAACATAAATCTAATCCATGTTTTGGATACGGTATTTCCTTTTTTACTTTCAGGCTATGAAAAACACTTGGTACTCAACAATAATTTTTTATCGATTGGCTCATTAAACCAATACAAAAAATCTAATACAGGTCCAAGCATAACGTTATTTCCTTCAAAATTTTATAAAAGAACGAAAAAAATCTTTTACGAAGTTCGCTGATGTATCTCACTAACAAATCTACTTCTGCCACTTTATATTAAAGACTAAACATTTCAAAGGATTTTGCAAACCAGATTTTAAAACTAATTTATGAGGTTTATTCCTTATACAAATATATTTTTAAAGTAGTTTGTACGAGTAAAAAGAGTGATAAAAACAACTATTTAGAAAACATACGTTTTATTAATGCTCTTATATATATATCCTCACTGAAAAGAGATAGTCGAAAACACATAAGGAAAAGTAGATAAATTATATATTAGATAAATCTAAATACTCAAATAGAATTTAAAAAATACGCAAGTCATAAATACATTTCATCGAGAAATAATCAATTTATTCTGAACCGTTGAGGATCACAGCTGTAACATTACAATTTACCTTATTTAATTTTCAGAGCATCTCTCCATAAGTCAGAATTCATCAGTACTTTTGTGAATAAACAGATTTCGTTTTGGAAAATGGAGCCCTGTAGGAAAGGTATCAGATTAGTATAACCACTAATTAATAGATATCTTATATTTCCCTCATTCTTAAATTTAAATGCTTAATTTAAGATAACCATTCTCATAAGAGAAACTTCTCTCAATTAATCTTCGTTATCGCAATATTGATAATCTCCTTTGGATTGCTTCAGTCTTATTATTTGGCATCTCTCTTCGATATTTCCAAGCGATAAGTATTAATCCAGTAAGAAGCCTGACAATAACCAGTAACATTATATAATTTAAAAAATGATATTTACCGTGAGGAATCCTCTGGTGACTAAAATAAATCATCCTAAAATCCTTCTGGCCTTAGAAATAATCTTATCAGCAATGTTAGCACGTAATATATAATTTAAAGATTGAATCGCACACTCAAATCTTGGTCACTAATCTCACATCGGATTTTAACATCCGCAATTCTATAAGTATAATTTATAAGCTAGGGTCCTCTAGAGTAAATCTTTATTGGAAAAACCGCCAAAAAGTAATTATTTACATTAATAACCGGTTATTATAATTGTTATTAGAATAATTTTGTATTTGTTATTACTCTAATTTTGAGAATGAGCTTTTCACTAACATAATCTAAAAAAAGAATGTTTAGAAACGCTGGTTTGTCCTTATTTATTCGAAATATTATGACGTGACTAACAGTATTATGAAAGCGTTAAATACATTTTAAAAAATTTCCATACTTTCAGTTATTAATAAAAATTATTTTATTAGTAGCTCTGCTCATAGATATTCCAAACACTCAAATATACATGTAACACTAATAATATTGCAAATACTCATATTGGAGCACTAGTAATTTACACATATAATTTTTTTCTATAATTAATTCACTACAAAGGCTCGAAGCTTTTACCCTAGGAATATGAAATTGAAATTTTCTAGCGTGTGAAATACACTCTGACCGGGATTCGAACCCGTTATCTCCGAATTAAAGACCAAGACACTACCACTCCTCTAGATCGGTAGTAATTAATTATAGTACTTATTAATTATTTTTTATTAACTTAACGTCAAAACATTTTCAGTTCATTTGTAGTCATTATGTTACTAGACTGCTATTCTTGCCTGTAGTTCGGGCTAAAATTATTTTTTGGAGATTTTGCTTTTTTGTCAGAAAGACACATACTTAAGATGTAATGTAAAAAGTTCATTAGATTTTAATTTGATATGTTAATTTAGTTCCTCTATGTTTGTGTAGTGATGTATTTGTATATTTTATTATTTTCAAATGTCTCTAGACGTGACCGCTTATTGTGTACATGTAGCACAACTAGTTAGATGATTGAATCGTTAGTGTTACTGTATGTATGATCTGTTTCTAAAGTGGTTAGGAAATGCTAACCCTCTGTTTACTATGAAATGCTTTCATGTATTAGTTGCACCTTTGTGTGAAGCTGTGTTCTGTTTGTCCAATGTAACCGTTTGTACGGTTGGAGAAGCTTAGTTTGTAAAGTCCTGGGGCATTGGGCATTTTGTTTGTCTGGTAAGCGTCTTTTATTTGTGATGGTTTATTTTGAATTATTTTATTCGATGTTCTGAAAGTTTTTAATTAATATTAGTCAGCTTTTTAGTATCTTTTTTATTAAATTTCTAAAGTAATTTTTATAGATTATTGTATTTATTACTTTCCCGGCGAATTTAGCTAGAATAGTTATACTAAAGGGGAAACTACGGTAATCACGTCAAAAATCGTGTTTTTTTTTCAAATCTTTAATTTTTAGAATCAAAATAATTTATCTAAACAAAAAAAAACAAATTACTGTGTTTTTTTATTTTATTTTTTAAGACAACAAATTATTATTCAAAATATTATGACGTGACTAACAGTGTTATGAAAATGTTAAATGCATTTTTAAAAAGTCCATACTTTCAGTTATTAGTAAAAATGATTTTATTAGTAGCTCAGCCCATAGGTACTCCAAATACTCATATATACACATAATACTAATAATATTGCAAATACTCATATTGGAGCACAAGTAATTTATACATATAATTTTTTTTTCAATTACTTCACCACAAAAGCTCGAAATTAAATCTATAATATAGATTGTTTTAATTTTAATTAAAACAATTTATATTCCTTGCCTAAATTTAGGTATAAATTTAAATACGTGTGTCGCACTGCCTTTTGTCTTAGGGTTGACCCAACCGATTTTCTTTAAATTTGGCTCAAATGTTTCTATATATACATATATGGGGCGTTGATCATATTATTATTTTTTTCAAAATTCATTAAGTTGGGTAGCATATCGAAAATCTATATTATATTCCTGGCCCAAATTTATGTATGTACATAGTGTCGCACTGCTTTGGCTTTATATATCAGGTTTGATCCAATCGATTTTATTTAAATTTGGCTCAAGTACGTAAATGTAGAAAACGTTTATTGAAAATTTTCTTTTTCTTATTTTTGCCTTTCTTGAAGGGGGTGTTAGATTTATAGAAAACTTTACCTAAGAAAATTTATTAAACTTAACCTATACACGAATATTTTTCTTAAAATTTATTCCCAACTCTAATTTTTTTTTTGGCTTTCTTTATTTTTGTCATTAAATATTTTTTTTGGATTTTTCTTCATTATTTAAAGGGCTATTAAAATTAAACAATCTATATTATTATATTCCTGGTTCAAAATGAAAACCAATTTTTTTCGTTACTTTCTATAGTTATATAACTTTATTTTTTAATTATTTTTAAACAATACTCTTTTAAATTAATTTTTTTTTTTTTTAATTAAAGTCAGGGCCTTAACGTTTGAAATGAATGAAAAAGCTTTGCAAGGTATTGTATAACTTTGCCATCTAAATAAACTATTTATAAACACTGGCAAAGTTTTTATACATATGACATAAATAAACTCATTTATATCAGTTTAATGAGTTATGAGTTTTTAAACTCATTTTATATGAGTTTAATATGGCCATTTAATAACACACACACACCACACCACACCACACACACACACACACACACACACACATATATATACACACACACACACACACACACACACACACACACACACACACACACACACACACACACACACATATATATATATATATTTTTTTTTTTTTATAAAATTAACTTTTAAACAATATTTACGTACGTCTTTGTTTTTATTCATATTTACTTTAAGTAAAGTGAATTAATGCTCATATTTGCTTGTAATTGTATTTTATATGCTAAATTAAGTAATGTCTCTGATGGATGTGTTGAGTAGTCTAAGAATCACAATATATTATTTTTATACATTTTGAAATAAGAGTATTTTACGGTTGCATTTGTGATGGTAAGGTTAAGAAAATTGATTTGTAGTTAACGAGCTGTGAAGTTAAATTTATAATGCAAATTTTTCTTTAAAATCTAAATTTTTTCAATGTTGTCTCTGTTACTACGAAAAATAGATTAACTTCAAATAAAATTTAAGAATATATTATGTATACTCTCTCTACTCTAATAACTTATCAATCCTTATCGTTCACTTTTATGCTGAAATTCCTGATGCTGTTCAGTATTTGAAGCACAGCGGTCAAAGTGTACCAAGAATGTACGTGAGATTACAGCTCCGATTAAGTAACTATGCCTTTAAGAGTATTTGAATTTGGTTGTGAATACATATCGTTCGTTTACTGCTTGTACCTTAGAAATTTAGCGTTGCATGTTTTAAATTTACGGTAAACTATTCAAATTTTGGGAATTAAGTACATGATTATCCGGTAATAAATAATAGTATTATTTTGCATCCTACTTTTGAACTCATAAATTTTTATAGAAGTCAAAGACTTCTAAATAGATTACTGGATATTGTCAATGTTTCGATAAAATACAAAAATATTTTTTTAAGGAAAATAGGTGGTTTAAAAATAATTATCAATTAAATTATGCAACTAATAAATTTTCTACTATTATTACTATTATATCTGGCTATGAAAAAGTGATAAGCGAGAAAGGAATTTTGTTTTAATTTAATATACTCGTAAAAATAAACACAGTTAATCTAATCGAATTGATTTACGAGGAATAAAGTTATAAAGATTTCTGGCATAGACGTCCCACTGACCTACCCATCGCATCAATTGAAACAAACTTGGAATCGAACCAAAATAAACAACGCACTCACTGTTTTTCACTTCTCTTCCTACAATTTCAAATACCCATTCTCCCTGAACCCCACTACGATAAACATTCCCGGTGCAAGGAATTCTGTTTACATGGAACTTACGTTAGATGACCGGCCGGCCGGCTTCCTGTCCTCTTCTAAACACCTCAACCCTACATTTATTTATGAAACACGTGTACAACTTGAATTTACTTTTGCCAACTTCAATTTCCGTTTAATTAATATATTGTTTTTATAAAATGTATTGCATAATCGACACTCGCATTTTAAAAATTAGCTTATTCATTTTACAAGATTTCCATCATTCAATTTAATTTTGTTATGTTACAATAAAAAGGTTGAATTAAAACTAAGGCAATCAGTCAAATCAATCATTTATTTTTAAAAAAGGAAGAAAAACCATCAATGTTTTCCTGATTCTGATGAACAGGTACTTTTAAAAAAAATGTAATTTTCATTAAGCCTGCAAAAGCTACTAGATTGCTTAAAAATGCGCTATTCGTGTAATGAAATATCAATCAGTTATTTAATTAATTAAATGAATAGTGGGCAATGTAATTTGCAACAAACGTAGATTTATTTTACTATTAGCCTTTTACAGAATCAATTTACTAATTGAAAACCAATGACATAAATAATTTTATTAGCAGTCGTCTAAATTAACGATAATAGACTCTATAATAATCCGGACGTGATGATATTAATAAATACATCATTTTACTATAAGTAATAAAATTATAATTTCTTTACATTATTCGCACTGCAGTAAACAATCTTTTCATTCTATTAACTGTGTATAAGCAGTTGGTAGGAAAGGGGTGGGGTTTATGTTACAACCAAGCAATGAAAAATAAGTTTTATTACGTTCAACCATAGTAAAATATGAACAACTTAAAATATAATTTTCGTGAATCTCCCTTTTTTTCCAGTAAACGGCTTAAGAACAAACAAAACAAAAGGACTAAACAAAAATTCAGACCAATATTTTTGTTCTTCTTTTATGAAATTAGGTTAACGATTTCCCAATTACAAAACGACAAATTAACGAGGTCGCGCCGACCTCCGTGGCGCGAGTGGTAGCGTCTCAGACTTTCATCCTGAGGTCCCGGGTTCAAATCCCAGTCAGGCATGGCATTTTCTCATACGCTACAAAAATTTCATTCATTTCATCCTCTGCAGCAATACCTAACGGTAATCCCGGAGGTTAAACAAAAAAAAAAAAAAAATCAACAACTGAAATGCCTATTTATTGTCTGTAAATATTTTCAGATTAATTAACCTGATTCTCGCACAAATTATATTTTAAAAATTAAAAGTTTATGACTAATTAATCTGTGAACAGGCTGTTATCTAGACCGCACTAAAAATTTAAATGTTACAAAGATTATTTTAATAACTTGTTACGAAAATAATGAAATGAAAATTTATTATTAAATATTCATTAACATAATCCTAAAATTAACTAACTAATTTTCTTACTACATTTAAATTATACAACCTCGGAAAGCATAAAATCTACAGCTTCTTAAAACACTAAAAGTAAAGAAGTTATATACACACACACACACATTTATATAATAAATCTTAATTTTTAAAAAATGGGCGGACAATGTTTTTTGAAAGTTTCAGTAGATTAGATGTTTGTAAGTTAAATTTAAGCTTTTAGAGGGATTGCTTAAAACAAGAGTTGCTTGTATGATGTCGTTTAATTACGTTGTTTCGTAAATTCTGTCTATTTGTAATCAATATTTTTTATCTTTTTTTTTTTAAATTATTTCTTCTTCTTTTATTAATTTTAATCTAAATACGTAATTAAATAGACACCTTTTTGTATTTATCTTTTTCCACAGTGTCAACTGACAATGATTGTTTGACAATCAAAACAGTTACCTAATTTTAGACCTTAAGCAAGATTTTTGAGCGTAATTTTGTTTTTGCAATTTATGCATCGATATTTGTATTTAATTTATTGTAGGCCATTTTTAGATAGAAGAGGAGTTAATTGATGGTTGTTGGCCTCCTCAAGCTGCTTAAATGAATAAAACGTAGACGATCTAAAGATATTTTTCAGTTTTTTTATATACTCGTATCATTGGTTAGAACTGGACATTAGCGTCATGACACATAGTCTGATTTAATGATGATATTTAAAATATTTTCATGCTAAATTCGAAAAAAAAATAGTTGGAAAATTTAAGATATAAGAATTTATATAGACTAATGGCCTGGAATTCCAAAGAAATCATGCTTTTCTTCATCAGAAGAGAAGAAAGATCATCCAGCCGCCGCCTGCTCGTACAGTCGGCAGGATCGGGCTCTCACCGACTAAAAACCTAGTACGACATGCCCCGATATCCGTCGTTCGGCATAACTCAAGGGCATGTCGTATTACTTGCGGGACTCTATTGAACGGTTCAGAGAATCCTGGGCGCATTAACAGTACCGGCAACCCCTGAGGAACCCCAACTACCTCCCCTTCCAGGTGTCTCATCCCCGCCCCTCCCGAAAGCCATTAACGCTAACGACCCTCTTCTGCCATCTTAATCAGAAGAATTTCTCTGCTCATGACTGATATCGCCTTCCAGCAGGTTTCACTCTCTAATAGTTTGCTTATCAGGTTGACAGCACGAAGTTCTCCGGTGATGTTAATGAATCGTTGTCTCTTCTCAGCCCACCTGGCGCACTCAAAGAAGTTGTGACTAACTGTGTCATCCAAACCATAGTTGTCACATTGTGCATCTTCTCTTCTTTTCGCTAGGTAAGCACTGAAACTTCCATGACCCGTTAGGAGCTACATAAGCCAGAAGTTATCCTCCCCATACCCCTGGCAGATCCACCTTCTCATACTCGGGATGAAAACATGTTTCCAATGATGAGTAGCATATCTCAACTCTCTTGCAATATTTTCATTAATAATAGCCAGTCCTGGTGCTTTGTTTTGCCCTTTCACCTCTCCACAGACTCTCTTACCTGGAGGCCCAAAGATCCAAAGCTGGAGTCTCGGGAATCACGAAAACCACCTCGCTCGAAACGGTCATGAAAGTGGAACTTTTTTTTTTTTAAAGAAAATAACAGAAAATTTAAGTTTCACAAAAAAAAAAATAAAACCGACTTAAGCGCGTTAAAAATTAAAATCGTATAGTGGTTTTTAATTTTTACTGTGATTTTGTGATTGACTTTCATTTTTTAAGATATTATTATTATTTTTTATTTATTTTTATTTTTTTGTATTTCTTGGGGATCGACTACTAAGGTCATTAGCCGTTGCCAATTCCTAAAATAAAACCACAACCGAAAGAAAATACACTAGTGACATGTAAAAGCTCCCAGTCAGCACAAAACAGATGGAAAAAATAAATAACTAAATAAATTTTACCACCGGACATAGAAATATTCGGAGGGGATGCCGTTCAAAATTAAATTAAAATACTGTAAAAGAGACTCGCTGCAGAAAGAAAAGATAGCAGGGCTCTGACAGCGCATTCATCGTTTCGCAAAACGATGTTTATTCCCCCCACTATTTTAAATTGACGACGCAAACCTCCATACAAGACGCAATCTTCCAGTGAGTGTTTGATCGTTAGCGGTTCCTGACACTCCTCACAAACCGGTTGACTGTCGCGAGTTAACATATAGCTAGATGTTAGGTTCGTATGTCCTATTCGTAGCCTTTTAAGTCTTATTTATTCAATTACTTCCTCTCTTTCAGGAGTAAATAAATTATGTGTACCTTTGTAAAAGGCATTTCTCAAAAAATTATCTTTTCACAAAACTATAATGACGCCTAATAGAAACTGGCTTAAATACTAATATATTTATTTTTAATTAAGCGTTCTAATAATGTTATTAATTATTAATAAAAATTGCACAAGTGTAATAGTATTTTTTTATCTAACTCTGAAATATAAAAACTACCGATAAAAAATAATACATATAATTTTAATTCTACATAAATACACACTTAGTAAGATACTAGGCAGTACCTTACTGTAGGCCTGAGCGTAGGAGAGATTACGTTAAATCCATCTCTGATTACATTAAATCTTATCTCGTTTTTGGAACTCACAGTATACTGTTTATGTAAAAAAAATAAGCGCATCGATAAAGTTAAAAGTCAAGTACTGAGAAAGAAAAATTCTGTAACGGTAACTTGACTTTTAGCATTAGCCTGTAATAATTTACTAAACGTAACAAATGTTGAACTTAGTAAATGTATGGCAGTGATGTAAGATATTTGTTGGCTTCCTGAAAAATAAATGGTTTAGGCCTATTGGATTACTGTAGTAAAAGAAGCTGTACACTTTGTCATTTTTTTATTAAAACATTCGTGTGTAGTTAGTTAAAAATGGTCATTTCCTTTTGATTTAACATTCTTAACTCTTATAAGACTAAAAAGCAAATAAAAGAGCAAAAGATGTAAATTTGATCGTTACAAAAAGAATCAAATTTAAAAATAATGATACTAAGTATAAACCTTCTGTAAGATGTACCGCGTAATGGTTTCTACGAGAAACAATTCGCGTGAAATTTTCAAAGCTAAATTTTATTACTTAACAACTTTTCAGATGAATAAATAACATTCCTGCCACAATCAATAAATTCAGAACTATCAAATTCGTTCCAACTAACAGCACGTTTCTAACAACGCGTTCTGAAGCACGTTTTTGACAGATGACATAAGAGTAAAATTTCCTCTCTGTCTAACCAAATGCTTTGTCCGTCTTTATAACATTTCATTTTACCCATCCATCATTGAAGACAGAAAATAACAGGTATGTGTGTGAAAGGGTACATGGCAACACACACACACAAAACCATTATTTTATATAGGTCACATATATGTATGATCTAAAAAATCAATTTCTTTTTTATTGTTTACACATCGTAAATTCATTGTGTAAAATAATTATGACATTAAAAAGATCTTCTTAATATTTATTCAGCATTCCATATTATTATTAAATTCAAGTGAACAAGATATAAAATTCTGTACAACTAATCTGAACTTTAAATTAGAATCACGCAATATTATATATCATATTAAAGACCTGTACGTGTTAAAAGAAAGGATAGATCATCTTTTACTATGGTTCTTGGAAAGGACAAATCATCAGTAGTGATAAAATCACTTCATTATTTTTTTTAGCTTTTAACATCATAACTGTATAAAAAAGAGAAATTAATCTTACCGAAATGCGTAGTTTTATGACTCTTGACTGGTAAGCGTCACACTGCTTCGCTGCAAACGAATAATTTTTAACCGATTTTAAAAATGAAGAAGTTTTAGTTGCTTCTATAATTTATTTTCTGGTTTCTTCCAGATTACATAAGCAGAAAACGTTTCAGACAAAACTATGTAAAACATTTTAGGCTTATTTTGATACAGTCATTCTTATATTTAAAGGATTTTCAAGAACTTTAAGAAAATTATTAAATTTAAGAAAAATCGAGGTAAATATTTTACATTTCTTTATTTCAGAGAAACTGAAGCTTAAGCTTCAGTTAAGCTAGTTACTTAACATCACTACTCCCCGCTCCTTTGACTAATTTTTATCAAAGAGCCTTTTCATCTTTTGAGCTTCTTGTAAACGGTCTTTTTCCATTCAAGGCGACCTTTTTTTAAAGGCCTACAAGAATTTTAGATTAACAACAAACTTAAAGATTTCTAGAAATATGGTTAAAAATGAAATTTATTTTTAAAAACGGACCAAAAATTGAAAAATAACGCTATTCGGATTTTTTTTAAATTTTGACTTTTGAAAGATGCAAAAATTAATCTTGGTAAATATTTTTTTTATTTATTTGGAGCCGACTTCAATAAGCTGAAATTAAAGAATTAAACAGTATTATATTTTACATTTTAGCGCATTTCCGAAGTCTGTTTTATTTTTTAATTTCGTTGAAAGTCAAAATTAATTTAAACATAAAATTCATTGTCATTCTTTACTAATTTTTAGTACATTAAGAATAATTAAATTTCATTAAAATGTTAAAGTAATCTTTGTTAAATCTATTTTTTGTTATGTTTCAGTTAGTCTTAAAGGAATACGTGACCCATTAAGTTCGCACATTCCAAAATTTATTGGTTTCACTTTAGTGGTTGAAACACTTGCTCCTCCTTGGATGTCTCCAAGAGAAGTTGAGGCTCGTCCCGTCGGAACTTTGCAGCTATATGGAGATGCTTTAACTAAATTTAGTGATAAGTGAGTGAGTTTTTTATTCAATTATCTTCAAAAATCAAAATTTTAGTTTCCCGCCTGTTGCTATGGTAATCGGTCCAATTTGGGCATATGCGGTTTTCCCCCGATCTTTACGTTTTGACACATAAGGAACCCAGAAAACAAAAAAAACGGTTGGAAATTTTTCAGCTCTTCGTACGTACGTGTGTATGTTCGGAGTGTTGGCCTCTTAATTACCTTATATGCCCAGAACTACTCGAAAAAACTTTGGCCAGATTATATGGGGCATTGTGTCATTAAATTATCAACTTAAATGGTCAAGGGGGTGAGGCTACCCTCACCCCCTTGGGTAGAGTAAGGTCACCCTCAGTATCTCGAGATTTCGCCTAATTAAGCTCTTTTTTCTTAGGCATATTTGTTAGCAATTAAAAAATATTTTCCAAAAAAAATTGCAAAATCGCACCCCCACCCAAAAAATTCTCTAATAAACTAGTGATTTAGTGGGTACATTGTGTCATTAGTACCCCCCCTCTCACCACAAGGAGCGCTAGTGTAGTACTGACGTACAGCTGCTGTAGTCGTCTCTCTTTTTTTCTGTTTAGCCTGCGGCACCAGCTGTGTTGTAACGTCATAGGTGAGCGGTAGAATTAAATAACGAATAATATTTAAAGTATAAAAAAGTATTTAAATTGGCCGCTAGTACGGCCTCAACCGCGCAAATGAAATACAGTATGCGCTCGCGCTTTAGTTCTAATTATTGAATTAAATAAACAAAAAAATATTATATTTAAATGAAATGGTATACATTTTAAATTAAGTTGCGTGTGTAAGCCGTACATCAGAAAACAGCCGCATGGCGGGAAAGTCATACAACTGTGTTGTCGGCTATTGCTTTTGGTTTTTCATTTACAAATAAAGTTCATAATTTCAATTACAGTTGACAACTGAACTTGATCATTCTTAAGCAAATTATTCCTAAGCCAGTGCCATTAATTTAAATGATAAGGTGAAACCATAATAAATATATTGAAATGCCATTAAAATAACTTCTTACTGGATTTTACAACTTACAGTTAGATTTCTAAAGATAAAATTGCGGCTGAAATAACAGCTCCAATAACTTATTTCTTTTTAAATATTCTAAATAATATATTTTTTCCAGGAAAGTTTTTAATTTTATTCCAACTCAAACCAAAAAAATAAATTGTGGGTACAGTTACTACTGAATAAACTGATAACATTACCATAAATAATATGCTGTAAGGTGTAGAAAATCTCTTTTCTATATCTACATAATAATATAAAGAATGAATATATTTTTTAACATTAATAATCTTTAACCACTGTATTAGGAGTAAATTTCACCCATTACGATGTGCTAACTGGAGATAAATGGGATCTGCAAATAAACCTTTGTGTATTACCAATCATGAAAAGATCTAAACAACCAATTTCATCAAAAAATATAGTTTGATCTTTCAGAGAAAAGTGAAATCTACCCATCATGAAATACACACACACACACACACACCCAACCCAACAACCCCCCCCCCCCCGCCACACACACACACACACACATATATATATATATATATATATATATATATATATATATATATACGGTAAAGAAGATAAAAGGGGTGAAATACAAATCTGGAGTAGGTTAAATTAATTGCATCAAACTCAAACAAACTGCTAAATTTATAACTCTCCAGGCCTTCCCACCTCTAAAGTTTCTTATTATTTTCTCCTTCCTTTGAAAGAAACTTTATTCCATATTGAAGACTTACAAAGCCTCCCTATTCTTCTGTCAGCATTACTCTTCCATTAGTCATTGCTTAATTCTTGAATAAAAGTAGTAATAATAAGAGAGTTTTCATTACATTCCTCTTATCTTCACTGTAATTAGTAATTTATTACTGTTTGGCTATATCTTTTATTTAAAATAAACTATTTGTATGATTTATAAAAAGTATCTCCTTCATGAATATTGTTACACCCGCTTTTGCATAATAGTGGCAACTAAAAATTTTTCAAAAATTTTTAACACCATACATTATCTATACATAGTAATTGAGTAATAGGTGAAAGATGTTTTGGCTAATATATCTGATTAAGAGAATTCTTACAAATAATAACAATCTCTGAAAAATAACTAATAGTTAACCTAGAAGAGATATATTTAAATTTGTTAGGACCACTTCAAAAGTGTATAAATTAAACTGATGAAGAATAAGCCAAAAAAAGAAGTAATAAACATGAAATTAAAAAGTTTTAATAAATTACAAAGGTCTGCTGAATTTTACATATTTATTTAGCGTATGGCACCAAGACACAACGACAATTGCAGTCAAATATTGCAAACAAACATCTAAAAAATTACTATAGGCTACTGATTCTGGAGTTGCCATTAGGAAATATTCAGGAGTCCCTTCATAAGCTCTCCTAGGGTAAACTTCTGTGATGTGTTTAACAGTTTGATTTTCACCACACCCACAAAGTGGCATCTGTGATTTACCCCATTTATACAGGAAATAAGTGCACCTACCATGCTGAGTTCGTATTCTGTTTAGCGTTGACCATGTCTTACGTAACAAGTCAAAACCCAGCGGCTTTTGAGTAGTACATGGGATTTGGTTATTCTGTTTTGTGGTCCATTCTTGATGCCAGGCATCAGTTACGTTAAATTCTTCCTCTGTGGCAGAAATTTGGCTAGCTTTGGTAGAGAACTTGGCTGTTTTGGGACCACCCTGGGAAATATATGGGGGTTTCGCAGAGAATATATGCACTTCTTAGCGGTACTTGTTACTGCTCCAATAAATTTTCTGTCGTTTTTGCTGATTGGTGGTACAGAGGCGGGGTAGCTGCTGCTACTAGGGCGGGGTACAGAGGTCACGAGTGAAATTTGGCTACCTACCTCTATAATAAGTGGGCAGTGGTGCTAGCTGTGGGGAAAGTCGCAGAGAACTTTTCGGGTGACTGGCCAGCTTTTGCTGTAAGTTGAGGTGAAACATAAATCCAGGTTATATTCCCACCTCCAAGCCACTGATCTAAAAGTAACTTGGTCTTTAGCATCAAAGACAAGACTAAGATTCTCATTCTCAGTCCATCTCACCAGAGCCTCGCCGTTCGCATCACAATCCTTATATTTCCATTGCTCATGGTGGTTTTTAAAATCACCCAAGTAGACCGCAGGGTGAGGTTGTATTTTGATTACTGACGTTGGCCACGAGACAGCTGGTGATTTATAGATATTGCAAACTGGTATACTTCTGATTTTAACTACAACATTATGAATTTCATTGCCCATGATGGTGGAGATGAGAGTGGTGTTTTCTATATCATGTCTAACGTAAGCAGCAATGCCATACGCATCATGGTATGTGGCACCAAGCAATTCATATCCAGGTATTTTGCCCATTTTCCGCAATTTTTCCTCAGTGTTACAATGTGTTTCCTGGATTTCGACCATATCAATATTGTCGGACTTCAGTAGTTTCGATAAGTACTGGCTCTTAGAGTAACTTATGCTTTCCATATTTATGTGGCAAATTCAGACCGAAGGTCCAAGATTTCTTGTTAGCAAATCCTGAAAAGAACTGTTGGATATATCTTGTGACATGGCCTGCAGTTGGTAATACTGTAGGCTTGTGTCTACGTGGTCAGGAGAACCTATCTTCTTGGTTTGTTTGACCGCCAGTATCTACTAGCTCATTTAGCATTACCCAATTCTAGTTATTGTCTACTGTAGCCAATTTTACATAAAATTGGCTATAGTTGACAAAAACTAGAATTAGAATAAAATTAATGAAAACTGACATGTGCAGAGATTAATTATTTTTAACACTAATTTAGCATGTAATTAATTTTATTACAACTTATTTTTTTGTGTCAAAAATACCAGCATCAGATGCAATTTTTCAAATTAGAAAGCAGTAGTAGAAATTTAACTTCAACTTCTACAGATATTTCCCATTGTAATCAAATGAAACATGTATAATAATATTATTTCATCTTCACTGCTTTTTTATAAAAATCATAGAGTTTGTTATAGTTAGTGCATGTAGTTTAATTTTTTCTATACTTATCACCTGCATTTGTGCAGCTACATCAATAACAAACACTACAAGCATAATAAATATGTAAAGTAATTATTTATTTATTAGTAATAATATATATATATATTTATTTTTATTTATTTGTGAAAAATATATAACTCATCAGCTTTTAGAATTAAGGTATTTATGGTTATGATATTAAGGTTAGAAAGAATATTTTTAAAAATATAAGAGTTTTGTGTTGAAATGAAATTATGTTTGATTATAATAATTTTCCATGAAAGTAATTTTGCCATTTGAGTATTTTAACTTCATAAAATAAATCATTATTATAATTAACTAATTTTCAGTACTTTTTTCTTTTTTTAATTTTATTTTTTATAGTTGCATCACAATTAAAGTCAGCGACTTTTCAATGTAATATAACTGAACTTATAAATGTATAGCCTTGAATAAATTCAGGCTGATCATTGCTGAGACATGTGGTTAATTGAAACCCAACCACCAAAGAACACCCGGTATCCATGATCTAGTATTCAAATCCAAATAAAAGCAACTACCTTTATTAGGATTTGATCCTAAAACTTTCTGCTTTGAAGTCGAAGAACTTCTGACTTTGAAATCATCTGATTTACAACAAGTTTACCATAGACCAACCCTGTGGTTCTCAGTAAATTTCTAATTGAACATATACTATTTTTATTACAGCTTGTTTGAATTCTCTATAAACAAAGAATTATATTAAACAATTTTTTATACCTAAAAACATTAATAATATTAACAGAATAATTTATATAAACATTAAGATGATTATTGGTTTTCCTACATTCTGCTTATTTGGACTTCTCTTTACAAACATTGCAGCTAAATTGAAATCAAGTTAGTAGTTCCTTAATTTGTTAAAAAGATAAACTTACAGTAGATATAAAAAATAACAGAAAATACTTAAGGATAAACAACAACAACATAACAAATCTATAAACTAACATTCCAATAACACAACCTACTTATCACTCTCAATGATAAACTCAAACACAACAAAGTATCACAAGAGCACATCTCGGAAATAATAAACATTCTTAATATTATTACAAAACAAAATTATTTTTATATCCCAAAACAAATATTATATACAATCTGACTGCCTTCCTATGGTTTTCTCTACCTCCACCATCAACAGAAATCTTTCTGCAGCACATAGAACAAACACAAAATAACATGCTGATAACACCATCTTATTATGCAAAGGGAACAAGAGTTCCCTTACAAGTTTCACAAGACTTTGTAAATAAATATTAACAAACAAAAACAAAACACATGATAAGGTTAAACTTTACAGCTGAATATGAACACACTAACCAAATAATTTTCTGGACTGCACCTTTACTAAAAGCAACCAACAAAACTACACTTTCAAAATACACAAAATCATAACAGACACTCTCATCCATAATACCTCAAACCATTCCAGCTCATACAAACTATCTGGTTTAAGAAGTATAGTCCACCATGGATTATTCAATACGCCAATCTCAGAACTAAAGACGCATAGAAGAGCTAAGCACTATAAAATTCCCAGCAGTGCAAATGATATAAAATGCATTCATTGACATATTCCTATACAAAATAAATAAAAATAAAACAAAAGACATCTCATTAACGTACTTAGTCAGAGAAATCTTTAACGACATGGTCTTCAAATCAATACAAACAAAACAAAAAGAAAAACATCATTACAAAAGAATGTTACAATTACCATGAAAGAAATACTTAACTACTCCAGCTCCACAATGCTTTATGTTAGTCAAATTGTATGCAGCTTTGAACAAAGGTACAATGAATTTTTAAAAGCTTTCCTCAACAAAGTAGTCAACTTTACCCGCTCTTAGAAGCAAATCATATACTTGTCAACATTGACAAACAGTCTTGATATTCTTCAAATAAATAAAAAGATTATATCTTAATAAATTGAAACATTATGAAATATACTAATGCACACAACAATGTACCGAATGAACAGACTATAAAATGAACAAATGTACAAAACATACTAAATGAACAGACTCAAAACACACTTTTTTTACCAAAGTTAATATATGTGTCTGCCTAACTCAAAAACCCACCAGCAATAATACAAATTGATGGTTGGCCTAAAATGAGAACAGCAAGATCAGTCAGTAAAGATGGTTGCAAGGGCAAATGGAAGCAACTTGAAGTACATTATTAAAAATATCTTTAAAAATTAGTTCTCTCTTGTTTTCTAATAAAGTTTATTACATTCTGGTTTTTTCTTTTGTATTTTATAATTTGTAAGTATAAATGTCTAAATCTATTTCAGTCTCTCTAATAAATTACTTTATATTAATTTAAAAGATTTAATTTTTAATATTAGATAAATTTGCATTACTCAGGAGTATTTATGTATTTATGATTACCATCAGCTCAGATTTAAGAAGATATAGTTGTTATTTAAGTTACATATGTTTTATTTTCTTAATTATTATTAATTATTTTATTTTTACCAGATATTTTTGACATTTTTTATTTACATATTTTCATCAGATATTTTATGATGCTATATTTATATTTTACTTTTTTATGTAGGCATTACATTTAAAAGTTAATTTCTTTTTGATTGTAGTTTTATTACTAAACACTTTATATTAACAATTAATGATGTTCTCATATATTAAAGAGGGACCTTTGGGTCCTAACTTAAATAAGAAATAAATTTTTTAAAAATTCACTTTTCTTTCTCTCTTTCTTTCTTTCACTCACAATGGAAGAGAGTGCCTTTGAGTTTTGCATAGACTTCTAAAATAAGTCAAACATCCTTTATAAAGACCATATTTATCTATTTAACTATATGTGTTGGAATAGTGCAGAAGTTATCTATCACCTACCTTCCCATGCAGAAGATTGACAGTTCAAACCAATTTGAAAAAATAATAATTTTTTTAAATTACTGGTTCCTTAATATTTTCTCTCAACTACCATCCTGTTTGCTTGTTCAAAATACCCAGACTTAATGTGTCTAAGATATAACAAGCTGTACCGATATGGCATGAACAACATTTTCAGCTTCCAATGAGTCTTAGTTCAACAAAGCTACAGAAGATAACTACTAGCAGCTCATCTGTTACTCACCAACATACTTAACTAAAATATAACAATAAAATAATAAGACAGTACTGACAAGACAATAGCATTAAAATATGGTCCAGATACATTGACCCTAACTGCAATCCTAAACTGTAATAAGGTGTAGAGATTTAACCCTTACATTATTCCCTCAACATATCTGTAACAAGAAAATAAAGCAAATAGGAAACAAACCACTTACTCATAATAACAGCTATTTACAATATTAAACATTTATTTACTTTTATTATAAACAGACTATTATTTCAACTTAAATGAAAATTATTTCAAAATAACAAAAAAATAAGAGTGAAAGAAAACATCTAAAAAAATTCTCAAAGATTAAACTTCCTTAAGTTTATTAAAGTGAATTACCTTCTTTATTTTTTTTTTTATATTTACAGCTGTCCCAACATGGTAACACATACATCAGTTTTACCAAAAGCTGAAGTTACTGTTTTATGGATTGCACCACCACCTGGCAGTGGCTGCGTTACAATCAGGTAAAGTTTATTTAACTGTTATGTTTTACTTAAATATAATATTATAATAAAAAATGAAAGTCATACAGAAATTTTTAGAAAATACCATGTTATTTTGAAGTATTATCTAATAAATATGCAAACTCAAAAATTGAAGAATTAAATTCATTAGATGTAAAAAATTGCTGCCAGAGAAAAAATCATTACTGAGTAAAATTTGAATAAAGAATTCATCATAAAGTAAAGAAAATTAAATTCATGACTACATGAACAACCCAAGCTTCAAATGAAATGAGCTTATTCTTTGTTATTGCTACTGAACATATAAAATTTAAAAAAAATTAAAAATATTTGGTTCTCTTTTCACTTAAAATAAATATAGTATTAGAGAAAAATTATGACAGCTGCAACATGTGTTCAGTAACTTACCTTTATAAAACTTCACAAATTCTTATACGAAGATTCTTCTAATAAGAATTCTCACTGTAATACATATTGCCAATAATTGAGCGAATAAACATTAAGTCAATCCATAACTGACTTAATACTTTGATCAATAGCTTATTACTTTCAGTATTCAAGTGCTGAGCAGTTTTTATTAAAATTAAACAAGATATATTAAATAGCTTTTAACAAAACATAACTTTTTTTTCTAATGTTTGACAATATTTTGTCATGAAGATCAACAAATAAAGATTAAAAACACAAAAATTTATAAAACTATTTTTAAAATTAATTTCATATTTCAATTAATTTCAAAGTTTTAACAGACTTATTATTGGAAAGCCATTTAAATACAACGGTTAATTTTTATAAGAAAAGGCAAAGAACCATTAATATATATTTTATTACACATAGCATTAGTACATAAATTTTGAAGTTTTATTAAAAATGACTTAATACGTTTGATAGAAAAACTATCTGGCAGTAATTTAACAGATTTAAAAATAAACATATACTTCTTTTTTTTTTTGAGTTATCATTCACTTTTTTTGTTTGATTCTATTCTTCATCCTTTCTGTCCTTTACAAATCTTTTAACCTCAAGCATTTACTAAATTCTATATTCACACTATACGACTTATAAATTCCAATTTTTGTCATCCTCTACAATTTTTACCTTCTACATGTTACTTTATCACCAGATTAATTAAACCTGTTAGTTTTAACAGATAAACTAACCTACTTCATCTCTTTAGAAGATTCTGCTACAAATTTCTCTTCACTCCTATTTATCTTAAGACCTCTTCATTTTGAATTTCATCAATCCACATAATTTTGAAAATCCTCAACAAACATTATATTTCAAAGACTTGTATCCCTTTATTTCTGTTTTTCCTACTATCTGAATTCGCTATCATCAAGCATTTAAATATTTCACTTAAATATTTTCAAGACAATCTTTCGAGTTCTTAGATCTATACTTGATACTAGCTGCCTTCTTTTTGGCATTAAAGTTCTCCTTACCTTCCCAGACTTTTTTAATAAGTGCATTATTTTTTCCATTCATCCACCCTTCATAATTTTACTCCCTAAGTAGCAAAATTCTCTTAATTTGTGGGATAATATATGATCTCACCTACATTAATATTTAATTTCTCATTATAATCCTTTCTGCCACATTCATTACCTTTTTTTTTTTATTCTTACTTTTCAAGAAATGTAAACAACAATACAATTTATTATCATCATTATGATTTTTATAGTCACTACTATTAAAAATAAAGAATTACAGTAATAAAAGGAAAACCCCTAATCAAACTCTTATAGAACTAAAGAACTAGGTCTATAGATCATATGTTTATGTATCCGAGGTTACTTAATTTTCAAAACAATGTAAAAATTAAAACTCCAAGGGGAAAGCAAATTAGGGCACATTAAGTGGTTTAAACTAATTTTTATTATGTTTTTTGAAGAAGTAATTTGAGTGATTTGATATATACCTCTCTATTCCTTTCTTCTTTCTTATCTTTTAATTTTAACGTGTGTTTTTACATCCTACATCTTTAATTATTTGTGTCATAAAGTAAAAGTAATTTACACCTATTAGTAGCTACCAATTTAAGTTTTAAATCAGCCAAAGGAATTGGAAAGATTGCTAATGAAATATTCATTGTTTCTATCAAAATAAATTTCTTCCAAAAAAAGGTCATAATTTATAAAGATATATAAGAACTAAGTTTATCTGAGTAAGGAGATTTAAAAATAATCTATTAGCATTAGAAAATGTTGATATTCATAACATCAAAAAAAAATTAAACTTTATTTTTCTAATTGTAAAAAAGGGCTTACTAGCAATATTTTGTTTCTGCTGATTTCTTAATAATAATTATACAATAGTAAACAAATGAAAATTCTGGTATTATAATTATACAGAATAAATGTATGTGGAACACATTTTTGTTATAGAGCAACAGTTGTTGAATACAGAGATGTTTGGTTTCAAGATGATGGACCTCTATCATACAAACTGTGTGAAAATGTTCAAGATAATTTTGATAACCAGCCAGTTGTAGTTAGAGATTGCTGTGCTTGCAATGAAGCTAAATATGAGGTTTGATTAAATAAAATATAATTAATAAATCTTAATGATTCTATTATTCATTAAAATATTTAAAAACAACTCTATATATATATATATATATATATATAAACACACACACACACATACATACACATACACAAACACACACACACACACACACATACAAACACGAGTAAATAAGAAAATTAATTTACTTTGAATAATCAGAACATGATAAAACATTATATTAAACAACAAGCCAAAATGAATTTAATAAATGTAACAGTTTTCAAAACACGCATAATAAAGTTTTCAGTACTCAGTACTCCAGCAGCCATCTTAATTGTATGTTTCAACAGCTCACACCCTGGCATCAGCTGATATTACTGGCAGGTCTTTCAGTCAAACACATTTTAAAATTTCTCTAAAATTATGTTGTTACATTTTGATAACTTAACAAAAGCAGCAGCAATAACATCAGCTATACCAGGGTGAGAATAGCAGACTATTTACTAAAGGTAGCTTTATTTTAGTTCTTAAATTTTAATCATTTACTCATTTAAAACATTTAATGATGAGTCTATTTCAATGATTCTGTTTCATAAGAAGCAGAAGAAAATCCTACGGAGAAAACAAGGTGAAAAAATACCTCTAATTTCCTTAAATTAATTTTATAAATTATTTTAATGATTAACAAAAATAGTTCATAATTTAGAAAACAGTAAAATAACTTATTTGATTTGAAAAATAATAACAGTTTTGAAAAAAGTGTCAGAGCAAATGATAAATTGAAGCCACACTTAATTAAAAAAACTATATAATAATTTTAAAGGTCAATAAACATAGTGTTCAATGTAACTGAAAAATAACATATACATAAGACAGACAACTTAGAAAAATTAGGAAGCAAAGCAAAAGAGAGAAAACTAGCATCTGATTTGTGGAATAAAGATAAAATTAAGTACAGTAAATGAAAATATACAAGACAAAACATTGTAAAATAAATTTATTTTTTTTCAAAACTAAGAAAGATCATATTATTCCTGCTTATAATAATTTTCCATTTACAGGTAACATTTGAAGGGCTTTGGTCAAGACATACACATCCAAAAGACTTCCCAAGCAACAGCTGGTTAACTAGGTTTAGTGATGTCATAGGAGCATCACACACAACAAATTACAGGTATCTTACACTGAAGTTAAGTTGAGAAGTTATCAGTAATTTGTAAATCAAGTTAATTTTATTATATTTATACTAAACATTATACTATATTACATTTATGCTACTCATTTTTCAAAACTATCAAATATTTTTTAATGAAAAAAGAAAAATGTTATTTAGGTACTAAATTAATTTATTTAAGGAATTTATTTTTAGTTCCAAATGTTCTTTTTTCTCCACAAATTTCTTTCTTATAAAATGTCAATTCAAGTATCCAAGAAAGTTCTGGTCTAAACAACTTGTAAGCTTGTTCACTTTTTTAGCTTGTTAGCTTGCTTATTTTAGTTTGCTCATATTTAAGGCTTGTAAGAAAACATGGAATAATTTTCTTAAGGGATTTTAGCCCATCGAGCTGTTCTACTGGTTGAGTCGTCATCCCAAATCAGTTGTTTAACAGCTGATTTTTAAGTCAAAGGTTCTGAGGTTCAAACTGTACTAAAAATTAATTGCTTTTATATGGATTTGAATACTAATTAGTGGATAATGTGTACTTTGATGGTTAGGATTTAATTAACTACACGTCACAGGAATGGTCAGCCTGAGTCTGTATAAGAACAAACCTCATTTGTGTTCACACATATCATTCTCATCTCATCTTATTGTTCAATAGTTGAACAGATTGCAACGTACACATTACGAAAATAAATAAAAAGGGTTTTATTTAAGAATGGAATAAAGCAAAATAATATAATCATACAAGCAAAATAAATAAAAGTTTTATACCACCTCTGTTTACTTCCCTTGGACCAACTATTCTTGTTTACTATTTTTTTCTCTTGTAAGAATAAAACATCAGATATTGAATAGGTTTTGTAAATAAGAAAAAAATTTGTAGTTTTTTAAATACAGATCAAAATTCTCTAAACCAGTTTATAAAAACAACAGGTTTGCCTGTTTTCTTTCTGGTATGTAATACTCTACAAATACAATGCACATTCAAAATATGCTAAAAAATGTTGAATTTATTTCCTTTCAACAAATCGTACTGCATGAAATTTCAAATGTTTTCTGAATGTTAGAATCAAAATAAAAAAAATTAACTTCAAAAATTGAACTTTAAAGAAATAATACTTTTTTAATACTTTAGAATTTGGCATTTTGAAGACAACATGAAATGAAAAACAACTGTCAATAACTTAATTAATTTATGATTATGTTAATTTATGTTTTGCAACTTCAAAAAAAAAAAAAATTGAAAAAAACATTATATTTTTAGAATTTAATGCAGTTTTTTGAAGTTGTTTGTTTTTTTTATTTACTATTTTTCATTTTAATTTTATTTAAAATGTGAATAGGCCAACAATAACTCAGGCCATATCAAAAAGAAATCATTTTTCCTATAACAATCAACATCAAGCCAGACTACAGCACTATTTTTATATTATACTGACAATTACTGCACATAGTATATCTAGTTATGCAGCATAATACTTCAGTTTACAAGAAAGAATTGATCATAATATTATGATATTTTTGACTGACTGATGAATTAATTCACTACAGAAGGTTTTGTAACCTTCTGTAGTGAATTACACATACAAGCTTCTTTGTAGAAGCTTGTATGTGAGAAAATGAATATAGAAATTTGTATTGTATAAAAAATGCCAAGCCTGACCTAATTACTATTTTTAAAAGAATGCTTAATTTAAGGGTTGAACATTTATAAGACTCAATTATAGTACAGTAAAGAATATATGTAGTTCAGTTTTAAAAACATTGAAAAGTTACAATTACCAAAACTAAAACATTTAAAAGCTCTTCCAATCAATTTATGTAAAAATTCAATTAATACATGATACAAGATTGAAACATGGACCTGTAACTTACTGTGATAGAAAAAAAAAATTAAGTTTTTAAATCGATTGTAATACGTTTTTATTTTAGATTAGAATTACAAAAACTTTACTGGGTATGTGCTGGCTTTTGTTTTAAATCAATCTTTAGACTACCACTGGAAGCTCAGACCATTTTTGCGCCACTGAGTGTGAAACATGTTTGGATCAACTTTTGAAGTATCTTTGTTGGTAATGTATTTAAAGTTGAGTATTATTAAAACTGAGTTTGTTCACATAAGAAATTTTATTTTATGCATTTTTGAAACATATTCTCAAAAAATATTGAAATGCAAAATACAAGAAAAAACAACAGTTATTTTAAATTAAATTTTATAAAATAAATCAAGTATCCTTTAAAACCTGATCCAAAGGCACAAAACATCCACTGCTCTCAGTAGAATTCTCTAAAGAAATTTTATATGGTTTTATCATAAACTAAATATATCATAATATTTAAAAATTGTTCAATAAAAAATTTATTTTTACAGATAAAATATTATCCTGTTGATAAGCTTTATTTTAAATAATACTAGCTAAATTAACTTTAATTACTTCCATATTCATTAAACATATACTTAAATATCTATCAAATATTACTGAATTTTAAAAATATTTATTTTACACTTATAACCCTTCAAATCTGTTTATTTTATCGATACTGATTTTATCATTTTATTACCTCACTGTAGATTGATCTTTAATATTTCATATAATCATTATTCCTATTTAATGACTTGACTACCTTAAAACTTTGCAATTTATTAACTCCACTGATCAAGGTTTCACTTGATGTTTTCAAATCATGGAGAATTTATTTTTATTGTCAATATTGCAGTACATCTACTAATTTTAAAATAGGCCTTAAATAATATAATTTTAATATTTATCTATAAATAGGTTTGATCTCTATTAACATAGATATATTTTCATTGTACCCATTTCATATTTTATCATATAATGTATTTTAATGATTTGCAGTTTCTGGGAATATGGTGGATATGCATCAGAAGGTCTACGCCAAGTTGCAACCACAGGAGCAACAAGATTGCTTGAATCAGAATTGAAAGATGAGGTAAAAACTATTTTAATTTCCTGACTAATTTTTATATATTTAATAATATCATAACAGTTAAATATAAGCAATTATAAATTTTAATCAGAATTAAATGACAACAGTCATTACAGCTGTTTTGTAAAGCTGAACAATTCAGGTTGAAGACCTCATAAATCTATAGTCACTTTCAATTGGTTAATGCGTTCTTGTTTAACTACGTATAAATGTTATTTGCCTACCTCAAGAAATGTCTTCAGCTAACAATAATGTTAATAAAACAGTAAATCCTGACAAAGGCATATGATATTTATTGATCTGGATATATACATAAAAATATCTACATTACTATTAAAGAGAACAATTTTATTAATAACAGATCATGTCTGTAAAGTATGAAATTATTATTTTTTTCTAATTTTAAATAATAATATATGAGTATCATAAAAAGAAATACCAAAATACTATTAATACATTGTATTCTTTTCAACTTTCTTATGATAATTTGTTTGTTTTATGTTATAGAAAACAAAACTGAATGACAACAAATACTAACAGTAATACACAGGAATTTCATTATCATTTTCTCTATTTATCAAGGAACAAGGAAATGCATAGGGCTAATGCCAGAAAACAGAACTAAAATATCAAAATCTGTTTGGATTATTAAAAATTACATAATTTAAGCTATGAAATAATTAATTAATTACTACACCTAAATATGTACATGACATAAATAATTATTTTAGAAATATATTTATAATTTTTTTTAAATTGTACATATTTTTCAACTTATCTATATATTTATCAGAATTATTATATTAAAATTTGATAAACAGTACACCTTATCCATTCAGTTTTAATTTATTTTTAATTTTCTTTGTTATAGAGTCAAAATATACGTACAATAATAAAAGCAAGAGGGATTAGTTACCCAAATGTAACTGGAAAAACATTTGCAGTATTTAGGGTTGATAAAAAACATCACCTTATGTCACTTGTGTCCATGCTTGGTAAGTAAGTACTGATAATAAAAAATAACTTTAATGAATAATAGATCGTTTCATTCATTAATACTGATAATTCATGACATCAATAACAATAACACTGAGCTACCACAATACATCATTAAGATTTTAATAAAAGAAATAAGCATATAAATTCAGAAAATGATAATATGTACACAAAAGGTAAGAAGATATGAAATTTTAAAAAAATGAAGAAAAAATAGTAAGAGTAGATGGAATTAAAAAATATTGCTTTTCAGTTTATTGAGGTGAAAACCTATTCAATTTACAAAAATAAATCAACCATTTTATTATGAAGAACAGACATTATAAAGAACATTTTATTATAAAGAGCACAGTTTTAAAATAATATTCATTTACAGATCCATCCCCAGATTGGATTGTTGGAGTTTCAAAGCTTGAATTATGCCTTGAAAACTGCACATGGATAGAAAACAAAGTGCTTAATTTATATCCATGGGATGCCGGCATACATAGTGGAATGACATACATAGTAAGTCCTATGTCTTATTTCTTTTGAATTAATATTTTTTTACATTTAATTTAAATAAAAATCCAATTTTTTGTCACATCTTAATTACTGATTTTAATAGATTCACCATCAATTAATTTTAATAACCATCTTATATAATTGTTAGTAATTACAATACAAATGCTATGAAGATAAATTCCCAGAACTAACGTTCACAAATTCCATTAATGTTATATCACTCTTTTTTTTTGTTATTGATGAGGAGGGAATACCGGTTACGTATGCCCCAGAAGGGGCAGTATTGGATTCGCAGCAGGTACTGCTAAATGTTATTAAAAGAGTGTTTGTGTGCGCCCTACCAACTAAACCCAACCACCTCACCAACTCCCCCACCTCAGGGCCTGATCCACAATAAACAGCCCCTGAAGGTGCCTTTGAAATCAGGGGATCAGGAGTCCCTGTGCTTCATCACCATCCTCCATCCACGCAAGTGCGGGCAAAGGACGGCTCCACAGGAGGCTGTTCATTCCCCTCACTCTTGGTCTTGTGTATAGAGGTCTTTACAATGGCTGTCCCGGGAAATCCAATCCTGATCTTCCTACTTGTTGAAAATTGCCATCAGCTCTGTTTGACCTGAACCCCAAATCCTATAGTCTTCCACCTTGGTTTTGAGTATGTCCATCACCATCCTCACTACTGTGGACCATTCATGCTGTCCCTGCAACATAAACTCTGTAATGTTTGTTTGCAGCCCTTCAAGATTGGCTCTTCTCCTTGCTTCGTTCCACCTAGGACAATCAAACATAGTGTGTTCTGAGATAACTTCAGAGGCACAATACATCCTGGTAACTCTCTCCTACAAAATTGATGTCTGTTATAAGTAAAATATCAACACCACAATCAATGGCACAATACTTGGCAGATATTTTCATCAGTAAAATAGAAATCAAATTTTGCCTTCACATAGGCCGCAAACGGGCATTTTCACATCAAACCTAACATGATTCCCCCCAACTAACTAAGCGAGACCGCGGAAGCGCGAACCCCGCGCCTAGTCTAAATTTAACAACACCGTTCGTGACTGCGAATTCCTCAGAAAACGAACGAATTGTAAGTCAAATCAGTGCTACACTCATACCAATCAAAATTATGTTTTACGCAACACAGAAGTTCAGACCTACACCCAATAATTCAACCAAATTAGGATACCTAATAAGGGGAACGTAAGCTCATTCCGGTCTGTGCAGGAGCCGGGGACAAATCCCGCATTCCCACTCGGTCCGATCATGGAGTCTCGCGCGGCATTACCAAGTCACAATCAGGGATCGCCACCGGCAGAACGAGGCCACGTCCCCAGTCACACGGAGTAACATATCCCGGCAGCGCAGCTATCCTCGCCAGTGGGAGCCACAAATCGAATCACAAATGATACTAATATAACCGTGGCACGGTGCCAATCTGCCTACCTTCAACTAATCCACTGCCTAGGCCGGAATCCTAGCCACCCGGGATCCTACCATGATCAATACCTCGATAAAACCCCTCTGGAGACCTACACCGCAAGGGCGGATAGAAAACCAGCCACTAAAGACCACTCCTCGCAGATCATTCAGTTAATACAGAGATCCAGAAAGGAATGTATTCTCTTACGTTCCCTAAAAGTTCGTGAACGTTCGACCTCATATCGGGGACATACATACAGGATGTGATCCACTGTATCATCAGCCCCACAACCCGGAAATTGAATTTACTCCCCCACACAAAACCTAGCCAAACTCGCCCGAAAGGCACCCCATCTAATTGCACCTAAATCACACTATCGGAAGTATACCACGCGTGTAGCTACTTGTGGGGGATTCGTCCGACCTGACCTGCCTAGACGCAAGGCCCGTTCTTCAATCTCCTGCTTTCGTTCTGACGTAAATAGGTTATTTACCTTGGAAATGTAGTGTTCCTTACGCTCATTAGCCAAGATATCTATTGGTTTGACTCCGTTTTAACATAGACTGCCTCACGCGAGACTCTTCTATAACAGCCAGAAAGAAGAGTGGCTGGGCCCGTAGCACGTCTGGGTAACATCTAAAAGCAAAGCGGTGAGCCCAGACAGGTGCAGCATATACCATAATAGCCTCACTGACACCTTTGTAAAGGATACGCATGGTACGGTAATTCAACCCCCAAATCGGGATGAACGACTCTACGGATTCCATAAAAAGCATCAGCGGCCTTTTTTTGCTACATATTGTAGATGTTCCTTGAACCGAAAATTCTCATCAAGGATAACATCCAGAATTAACAGCCAAGGGAGACCACCATCCGAACCCGGACTGGTCGGGAAGCAGTCAGTCGGCCCTGAGGCAAAATCATTGTGGTTTTCTCTGGGCTAAAAATCATTTTATGTTGGAGACTCCACAGCCAGAGTGTCTCACAAGCATGAGCAGCTCGGAACTACTTCGTTACGAGAATCCCTTCAATCATCAGCAGCGTGCCGTCACCATAAGAGATGACACGACAATCACATGGCAGCCTGAAACGCAACATGGAATCGACTTCTATAATCCAAAGAAGGGGACTCAGAACAGTGCTCAGAGGGCATCCTTTAGTTAAGGTGTTACGAATCTCCGAGCCACCATCACGTAGGGTCCGATGGCTGAAATAACTTGAGAGCACTTCTAATTCATTTCGTGTACATCTACGCTTCTATATCTGAAACAGGGCAGTGTGCTACCGTAAGTTATTAAATGCCCCGGATATGTCCAGAAAAATCCCTAATACATATTTGTATGAACTAGAGGAAGCAATATCCATTACCTTTAGTATGGCTTCCTCAGTGCTCTTGCCCGATCGGAAACCATACTCGTTGTCCATTAGCAAATGATCAGTGACCAATCTAACATTAATACGCAAATACAGGACCTTCTCAAAAACCTTGCCAATCACAGGCAAGAGCATTAGTGGACGGTAAGAAGAACTAACAGTAGGATCTTTGTCGCCACCTTTGAACAACAATACCACGTCTCCACGCTTCCAACACCCCGGAAAGTGGGCGGCGAAGAGCAACCTATTATAAATTCTAGTTAGAGGACCAAGAACTACTGGAAGCGCTCGGATGAGGAGCTCCACTGTGATACAATCATATCCGAGGGCCTTGTGCCGTGCCATACTACAGATCACCTGACGCACCTCTGCCTCAGTGACCTCAGAAGATTGTAAATCGGTCTCGAAAGCCGCGACTTTCCGTCTGACACGCCGGTGGTATGAAACCTCACCCACCATGGTGTCATCCGGGATCAATCATTCAGCAAAATATTAAGGACACGGTTCTTATCACTTACCACACCCTCGCGGGTCGACAAAGCTGACAAGAGGACATCTTTCCTGCGCTTATGCTCAAGGGCTCTGTATACAATGCTCCAATGATCTTTATTCCCGTGATCCTGAACAAGAAACGCCAGAAATTACGCTTGGAGGACCTAATGCTATAGAAGTAACTAGCTTTCCTTCTATGGTAATCCGCAGTTAGGGCCGCACGCCAATCGAGATCACCCTCTCGTTGCGCAGCCCTTCTGAGTCGATTCACAGACTGCTTCATTACTGTCAGATTACGAGACCACAAACCAGATATGCATTCCCGGCCAGTGCCTCTAGGAATGGCAGCTTCAGCCACCGCCACCACCGCAGAAGTGAAATTTTCTGCCAGGACATACAATGGTAGGCCGTCAAGGTCTCGAGAAAAAATTTCCAGTCTGGACTCCAACAAAGAGTAAAATTTCGGCCAGTCCACTTTCCTATGCAGGAAGCGCCCCTGTAAACAGGAAAGGGTCCCTCATGGCCATCGCAAAGCTCATCTGCTATTTCCAAAATTATCAATCGATGGTCGCTAGAACAGTCGTCAACCACTGACCAGTCAAGGATCCTGCCAGGGACGTTAATACTGGTAATGTCAATATTTGTACCTGAAAAGGCCCTTCGCCCGTCAACCATACCAATGTAAGTGACCAACTGGTCTGCATCATTAAAGACCTGAAAATTATGCTACGCTATGAAACTTGCAATTAAGTCACCACCATGATCAGTGTTTCCACTGCTGCCAGAATGCGACTTCGCATTAGCATCGGCACCAATAAGGATTAGACCACTAGCCACAATACAAAGGATCCATTTCCCATCTCGCTAAATGTTCCTCAGTGGGAACCCTGTATTGGAAATATGAACTAACAATTGTAAGGTTCTGTCCACAAATGGCAAGTCTGACCACAACATGATGCACGTCAGAAACCTACCGTATAAAGACACTATAAAACGACTTCCTGCACAGAATAGCAGACATACAGGTATGCTCTACACAAAACTTTTTGCAGCTATGAAAGCCTGGCAGATCACACCTAATTACATATGGGTGCTGCAGAAGGACAACATCGAGACTCCATTTCTCTACAACCTCACCTAACTCAACCTTTTCTTTTTCCTGTTTAGCCTCCGGTAACTACCGTTTAGATAATTCTTCAGAGGATGAATGACGATGATATGTATGAGTGCAAATGAAGTGTAGTCTTGTACATTCTCAGTTCGACCATTCCTGAGATGTGTGGTTAATTGAAACCCAACCACCAAAGAACACCGGTATCCACGACCTAGTATTCAAATCCATGTAAAAATATCTGGCTTTACTAGGACTTGAACGCTGTAACTCTCGACTTCCAAATCAGCTGATTTGGGAAGACGCGTTAACCACTAGACCAACCCGGTGGGTTAACCTAACTCAACCTGGACTACATAAGCACCCCAAAGGGAGTCGCCTTTCATTCCTTTCAGCTCCTAAAAGATAGGGAGATCAAAGTGGTTATCCGGAGCATCCCTTATGGGGCCACCCCGGAAGAGGTAAAAGAGGAGCTGACCTCGCTCAGTTACGAGACAGTTTCAATTAAAAAGCTGACGACGAGGGACGGAAGGGAAACCTCCACGTGCCTCACCATCTTAAAACGAACGCCAGCCACCAGGGGCATTTATGACCTGGAAAACTTATTCTACTGTAGAATTAAGGTGACCGCATTTGTGTCTCGAGGGGGTCCGCCCCAACGCCACAGATGCCAAAAGTTCGGCCACTCGTCGAACTATTGCCGCAGGGCACAGCTCTGCGTGAAATGTGGTGGAATCCACGACATGGCGACGTGTCTGAAGCAGCGCCAGGAGCCTGCCTCGTGTGCAAACTATAAGGGGCTGCACCCGGCCAATTACAGGGGCTGTCCTTAATATAGGGAGCAGCTGAACAAGCAAAAGGACATCCAGAAAACGTCCGCCGTTACTGACGGACATAGCTGGGCACAAGTTGCCGGAGGAGGAAAAATGAGCCCCCAGCCGCAGGTAGTTTTACCAGCGGCAACGCTGTGGAAAAAGTGGCTGTGGCTGTGGCAACGCTGTGTGACTGTGGAAAAAGGGGAATAACCTACCCCCACACCACCCAAGCCTAAACCGGCAGTAATTACAAAAAAGGTGGAGGCAAAAACGCCGAACAAATCTGCTCTACAGGAAAAAAAGGCAGCTCAACAATCGACAAAATCAAAGAGGGCGGCGGCCAAACCCACGACGTCTTAAGCCCCACCAAAAAGGTGTTAACGACCCCCGGCCCATCCAGCATCAAAATAAATATAACCGCACCCCCGAAGGAGAGTTCCGGTACGGATTTCTTGTCACAAGTGACAATTAAGGATGTCCTACCGGAAATTCTAGCAATATTTCTCCGCCTACTCCAAGCAAAATCTCTGAAGGATTGTATTCAGTTCATCATAGAGTGCCTCATGAACCTGATATCTAGGTATGGTTAGGCAAACTCTCAGACTGCTATAGTGGAACGCCAATTCAGTAGTAGAAAATTTTGCCGTCTGGCCAACATTCTAATAGACTAATAGACGTGATAATGTCGTCTGAAACGTGTCTGAACGCATACAAACAACTGACCATTCGGAATTACTTTACGTATAGGACGGATTGGCCAGTACGACCCGGACGCCCTGCCAGCGGCGGAACCGCAATTTTAGTTCACAGACGCCATATACACACGCGTGTCGACCTCCTCATTAACATGATGGAGCAGACTTGTGGACATGTAGAGCATCTCGGCACGGTGTGTCGGCTGGTTTCGGCTTATAATAAACCAAACTCAGCGGTACCCGGCGCAGATCTAGATGCCATGCTAGAAAATTGGGATGGATCCATGATACTCATGGGCGACCTCAACGCTAAATACGAGTCTTGGAATAGCAATCTGACAAGTGTAAGTGGCAGGTTGCTATACGAAAGAGCACGAGCACGCCGGTTAGACGTCATAGGTCCCGAGGTGCCCACCTTCGTTCATCGAACGGGCAGATCGAGACCTGATATACTTGACATCGCAATCATGAAGGCGGTACCAACTCCGGTCATGATTGAAACGATAGAAGACCTCAGCTCGGACCATTCTCCTATCTTATTGGAGTTAGGCCAAGCAGGTGGCGGCCGAAACCCCCCGACTATACACCGAAGGTCAGTGGATTGGAAAATGTTCTATGAAACTCTCCAACGGGATTACAGGCCAGCACATCTGTTCTTTACCCAGAATTACAGGCTGATCTCCTTATTACCAGTGTTGTCAAAGCTATTCGAAAGGATTTTCCTGGAGAGACTTAGGCGACATTTTGGGAAAGAAGTACGGCCTGAGCAATTTGGGTTCGGGGAGAGCCACTCGACGACTCTCCAACTGGTTAAAATAATTGACAGTCTTGTCGGAGGCCTAAAAAGAAAAGCGATAACGTAACCGTTTTTCTAGATGTGGCTAAAGCCTTTGACAAAGTTTGGCATAACGGCTTGCTATATAAACTCGCGCATACGACGATTCCCTGTCGCTATATCAGATTGATATGGTCTTATTCACTAGACCAACAATTTGTTGTACGCGTAGGGAGAACCATCTCCTCCCACTAGAGACATAGCCGCAGGAGTCACCCAAGGAGCAGTGCTTTCGTTCTTGTACTCGGCCTACGTCAACGATATGCCGCTGTCAGTAGGAGTCAAAACAGCCATATCCACTGGCGACCAAACTGCTAATTTTTCGGCTATATGTCCTGCGATTCTAACATATGTTTACCCGGCGTGGGAAGCTTTGTTGAACTCCACGCTTCAAAAGAAATTAGGAGCTGTCCAAAACATAGCGTTGCGGACGATATTGGAGCTTATGAAAACTCTTCAACAATTGGGTTCATACCCTCCCGGTTGGTCACCCCTACATCCATTTCGGAACCTTCATTGTCTGAAACAGTGTTCAAGGAGATCGAAGAAAAAAGCTCTAGCCCCCTCCATCATCTAGGCTTTTTACCTATCTCTCTAAAATTGGTTATAGTTCGAGATCCCTGACCTAACAGTGTACAAACAAAGTGCTCACTGTATTCCTTGTATCCAGAAATGTTGGGCACAAACCCACAAGCGTGACAACTACCCTCAGTGAGGCACGGGCATCTGGAGTCCTGTATTTTCCTGTCACTCTTTGCACCTCTTTGTCAATACTGGATCAAATGCATGAAATCAAAGATCAACATACAATTACAGATTATGGCCCCTGCTCTAAAAGAGCACAAGCAGGACTAAGGGTACTAGGGTACTAAGGGTAAGAGCAAAGGGTAAGGCCCCTTTGCTCATAACAGGGACTTACGACAAGGAGTCATTGCCACTCTTTTCGCTGTGTTGAGGTGGGTGCTCAAACAAATCATGCACCAAAACACTCTGAATCCGATTAAATGAGATGAATCGTCTAAACAATAAAGGCGCAAAACCATTGTAATAGTTCTTAGACTCCAAGATTATGAAACTGGGGAATGAACTCGCCTACCAGCTCAAAAATATCACTGAAAAAGACTTTAAACAGCGCAAATACTCTGCTCGTGAAAAGAGACCAGAGTATTCATTTAACTGCAGTCAGCTTATTGGCTTCATTAGCGGGTAGCATAACAGGGGAATTTTGAGTGTTACCATATGCAGGTCTTAATGAAGTTATCTTGGCCGAGGTAGTATCATTAAGGGCCTTACTAACTGCAGCCAAGACTCCTCCCTTGTGACTTCTGCATTGAGATCTTTAACATGTACTGCAAGTAAATCTAAATGCAGTCTTATCAGCCACAATAGCAATCAGCACACCATCGTTATTTGTTCGTTAAGAGTTTAAGGTGTTGTAGAACCCTCTTTAATCTGAACCTATAGGTCATCATCCCTGCCCCGCCATATTGACAAGATATATCTGGCCAGGTCCTCACCGATGAATGTTTTAACCTTCCAAAGGAGGTCAGAATAAGAGGCACCCTATTGCCTCACCACCACAGTAGATGTTTTAGAGCCTTCCCTCTGTCCCCCAGACTTACAAGGTTCAGTAGCAAGATAAAGTTTGAAGTCAGATTCCTGCCACCTGGCCTAGAACTCTACGGTCTTTCGCACTTATTGCCCAAGTTACCCTTGGTAGTGGAGAAAACCAACTGGTGTTTCTCCACGTCTAGTATTCTTTTAAGACCTAAAAGAATACTGTCAACAATATCGACCCCCTCGCTTTCTACCACCAATACATAACAGTTTTCATTTACAGTCAAATCTTCGACCTCATCAATGACCGAAACTGAAGACATATTCCTTGCTACCAAACCAGGAGTGAGCCCACCCTTGTTTAGCCTGTTACTGGGAACCACAGTACAAACATGCCTTGCAAAGGCACTCGTTTTTATCAGCGAGTGTATTCAAAATGTATACATTAGCATTTGAACCATTGTCACTTGGTATGCCAGACTCTTTGGTAATCCTCTGAAAGGCCTGATTGGGCCAGCATCAAGGAACCACCTGCTTTAATTCATCAGGGAACCCAGATTTAAGGATCTCCTGCAAAGTGGATAGGTTGGTCTTAGTGGTTTGAGTATATTTATCCTCAAAACCTGACTTCTTATTAAATTAATCAGAAACCTCTGCCACATCTCTGGCATGGAACAAAATCCTCTGGGCCACCTCCGTAACTTCAACTATAAGTTCAACCAATCCTTTAACCTCCCCTAGCAGAATCTGTATTTCGAGAATACTATCCCTGTCAGAATCACTGCTAGACTCACCCCTCCTTTTTCTTGAAACCTTCCCATCAAACACCCACAACCTGCATTGCACAACTCGTGATGTCAACAGGATTAGCAGTCCGGGCAGGACCACACTTAGAAGCTGGTCCAGGCTTAGTCGCATCCAATTTTTTAGGCACCATCTAAAAATAAGAAATAACTTTAAAGATAAAGCTATTATTACAGTACTCTCAGTTAGATATAACACACTAAAATAAAATAAAAATAAAATAAATAAATTCAGGTCCGATAAGAAATAGATTTAAAAGTAAAGCTATTATAACACTACTATTAATTATAGATAACACACCACTAAAATAATTAAAATTAAAATTACAAATAAATTAATCTCCCTCTTGGCAAGTTAACTACCCGGCTACCTGCACTAACATAAAATGCTAGTGCAAGCAAAAATACATCTTCTAGCAATTGAAAGTATTATTTAACAAAATAAAACTTATAAAAAACAACCAAAAAACTGGTTTAAGTTGTGCACTCCTGCACAACTTAAACCAAAAAAAGTTTGGTGCACACCTAACAGTATATAGACTAACACAGCCACACCTGAAAAATCATTGACTCTAAGAAAAACATCCTAAAGAACTCTTGGATTCATGGAGCCAACAGAAAGACGTCTGAACTCTCTGACCTCAAGCCAGATTCTAATAATATATCAATCTGAATTCATTCATTTGTCACTGTAATACATAGCTATAAAGAAAAACGATAGTGAAAAGTTTAAATTTGAAAAAGATAAATAATGAAAAAAGAATAAAAAAGTATACTTTTATTCAAATAAAAATATTGTAGATTCAAGAATGCTGGATGTAGTTTCACTTTTTTTATTAGCTTTGCTAATGATCAGTCTCATTAAGCAATCAATATAATCAATCACTTACAAAAAATTTTTTTTTACTGTAGTAAGTTTTTGAAAGCTAGCCACTGTTACTAGCTGCTCATATGAAGCACTCATTTTTCTATCATTTAAAGACTACATCAGTGAACAATTTTTCACATTCCAAGTAAAACAAAAATAAATTATGATATTAAATATTTAATAAGTAAATAACATCTTATATGAAAAAGCAATGACTTCATGAATTATAGAAACAGAAATAAAGTAAAATAATATACTGTAAAACTGTATAAATTTGTTATCTGTCAACAAACACAATTCCAATGGTATCCAACTTCTAATAACGCAATACAATAATTTTTTTTTTTTTTTATGATTTCAGTCACCAGAACAACCAACTGTACCACAAGAAAGAATAAGAAAAATTAATTCTTCATATCCAAACGATAATCGATCACCATTTTATGATCCCACCGGTAAGCTACTTTTGGTATAGTTCAGAATCTAATAATTATGAAATACTGGCACAAACCAGCTTATTTCTCTTTGCCAGTATTTTCAGGATGTTAGCAAACAAAAGAAAAGTGGGCTACAACTGAGTCGTTTGTCTTTAGCTTTTGTTTAATGGACACTGGTACAGTTATAATTTTTACAACTTAAACTATAGTTTAAGTTGTAAAAATGTTAAGTTGTATGCACTTCTGCAGAATTAAGTATATGTTTTCAGGTTATAATAATTGAACCACATAAGATTGAACCTTGTGCGTGGTAAATGGTAATGGAATTTTGTAACGTACAAAAAATGCCATTCCTGACCGGAATTTGAACACAGGACCTCCAGATGAAAGGCCAAGACACTACCACTCCACCAAGGAGATCGATGATATTATGTTATTAGTATAATAAATTCATTTCAAAATATTTTTAATTATTTTTTATTTAACCTTGATTTAACGCTTTATTTTACAATTTTTATGAGCCACATTATTTGTTACAAGATTTGAAAAAACTAATTTCTGGGTAATATTTTATGTTCAGTAACTAAGAAACCTTTAATTAATTACATAAAATCTATTTTTCTATCCACTTGTAATAAATAAAAGTGAAAAAAAGCTATTGAAACTATTGCAAAAGAAAAATACATTTTACTAAATAATCTTTTTCCTAAAATCAAATGTTAGTCTTAGTTATAAAAGCAAACCATTAGTAAACTATTAATATTACAAATTACGTTAAACTAAACATTTTTAAACATCAAACCAAATTATATTCAATAAATACAGAGAGAAAACCTTATGAAGTGAGTTTAAAAAATTCAGTTCATATTTATTAAGTTTGGTAGTGTCTGTCATAGACACTGCCAAACTTTATTTTAAGTAGTTTAAAATTTTACGTAAATTCATCACTAACTGCCATGGACTAAAAAAAAACAACATAAATTATATAGGTTTGGTTACTTGAACAAAACTTGCCCATAAATTGTTAATTTTATTTGTCTCTCCACAAACCTAAAAAATAAAGCAAAATTTACAGGCAGCATTGTTATAATCATCGTTAGAACTTATTATGAGACTTAACACCACATGGTAGTAGAGCAATAAACAGCTGGTTAATTGCAGAAATTATTTACAACTACAGAACTTAAATTTCTTTTTTCCTTTCTTTCACGTAAATTTATTTCTTTATGATTTATTTAACAAATAATTGATAAAATAGATTGATTCTACTATTGATTTATTTAATAAAATAAGAAATCTTATTATTAGAAATAAATTTTGATTACACAATTGTTAAAAACAGTCTCAAAATAATTAGTGAAATTATTGATTAATAATAATCATGTCTTAAACCATTAATGCTTACTCACTTTTAGATAAACAAAACCTGTTCATTCAAAATATCTTTTGGAGATAATTATTACTGTTTTCTTTAGTACAGCTTCTGGTATTCCTATTTTAAAAAATACCTCTAATAATATTATCAGACTTCAATGAAAATGTATCTCTTCTATAATTATGTTAATAATTGCACTGTCTAACAATTATATAACCATCTTATATAATTTTCTGTAATTACAATCACAGTACACAAGTGCTATGAAGATAAATTCCCAGAACTAACCGTTCACAAATTCCATTAATGATTAATCAATCTGAAGTCGTTCGTCATTGTAATAAACAGAAAAACAAAAATGAAAAGTTTAAATGTGAAAAAGATAAATAATGAATAATAATAAAAAAGTATACTTTTATGCAAATAAAGATAGTGTAAATTCCAGAATGCTGGATGTAGTTTCACTTTTTTATTGGAGTTAATTTCGCCAATAAAACTCCTATGTTTATTGACCCCTCAGCCTTTTGGAGTACAAGTTCTAATAATCTGAAAGTTACTCATTTAGAGTTTTTAATATTAAAAAAAACTCATTTTTCATTAAAAAAAATTGTTTTATGAAAACATATGATTTTACTACCTGAAAAGTTCAACTTTTTTATCAATTATAATGCAAATACAGAATAGCTTATTATTTTTGCAGTAACTATTCAATATCAATGAAAATAAATTTTTAGGAGGCAGTAAAAATGTTTGTAGAATCAATAAAAATTTTATTTAAAAATTCATAGTCAATTCGTGGCCAGAAAAAATGTTATAAATGCTAGTTTTTATTGCAAAAAAATTATTCTATTCATAATGATGAACAAATAGTTCAATATTGTTTGCAGGAGAAGAAATGAAACCATTGGCAAGGTTATATTTGAATAGGCAACGAACCTATGAAAGGAGCTGCTCAGAATCTGGTGAAGCAACTGAGGATGAAGATGGTAATGCTTTTGTATTATGATTTTTTTTGAAAATATATTATTACAAAATTAGATTAGAAGGCTTTAAGATTCAAGGCTGCCCCATTTATCTTAAATGCTTATCAGCAATTCTTTTCCATTTGTTTCATTGAGAACCATATGTTTTCTGCGGTCTATTAAAGTTGTAGAAGCTAGTAAGATTGAAGTGAAGTGAAATTATTTAGTTAGAACTTAAACTGAAGTGCAGCAGCATTCAATCAAAAATGTAGAAAAAATAATAATTTGAGGATTTAAATTGAGGAACAAATTACAATAATAGTTATGTAATGAGTATACAGTCCAGCGTAATTGGATTGGAATCTAGATGCTCTTAATTCTAATGGTTGGTTAATTTGGAGATTTTTTATTAATATACATAATTTAAATTTATCTGATTGCTATGCTGATTTAGTAATTATTAATGTTAATATTATAAACATTAATTAAATTCATTAAATATTAATGTTAATATTAACTTTAACAAATAAAATGGATGCTATTTTTTAAACAACAGCTAGTTTTATTTAAATAGAAAATGAATTCAAAATCAAGATACATAAGTGAATATTATATATTTTAAATTTGTATTTGATTCTAAAAAAAAGTCAAACATAATAGCTCCAAGTTCCCCAGAAATTATACTTCATTTAAAAAAAAAAAAAAACAAGTAATTTTTTAATTTGTTTTTAACAATTTCATTAGAAGTTTTCAGTTTCCTGATATTACTTTTTTTTGTATAATCAAATGTAATTATTAAAAGTAATTCATCAATTTGCATTTTAATCTTCATTTCAGTCTTAAAATTAATTCCAAATAAAAAAAAATTAAGAAAATATTTTATACAGATGTTTTCATTAGTTTATTTAAATAGTTTTTGCTCATTACAGCATGTGAAATCAGTAGACAATGGTCAGAATGGAGTGCCTGTATACCAACTGAAAATTGTGGCAGTGGTTTCCAAACAAGACAGAGAGAATACAAAGAACCAGAAAAAGCAGGTACTTTGTTGTGTACAGAACAAGTAACACAAAGAAGAAATTGTACTACTCCTGAATCCACCTGCGGGTCAGTACAGTTTTTATTTAATTATAATTGCTATGTTCAGTATATACAATATTACTTGTCAAAATAATTAATAAATAAAATATAGTTAATAGACTAATTAATAACTACAGTTTTAATTATATAAATTATCAAAACTATTAAGATACGATCATTGTTAAAGAAGAAATAAATTTAAGAAATGGCAAATTTTTAACTTTTGATGACTATTTAAATATTAAACACAAAATAGAATGCCTAATATTATAACAGGTTAGTTCAAAATAAAGTATATTCTAAAATAGCTAATTCCTGTATGATATTTCAAATTATTTTAATTGTTTGGTAAGCAGTAGTAACAGACTAAACACAATTAGATCATGAATTATAATAAGTAAACATTAAAGTAATACCCATAAATTTCTCTCTTGTCCTCAGTTACCCTAGAAAGCAAGATAGAAGTTTAGGTTACTGATTATGTAAATGCAGTGATGTTAGGGTTGCAGCCTATTTTTTTTTTATTTTTTAGATAAAATAAGAAGTATGTAAAAGTATAGCTGAATTTACAGTAATAAAATTTGAAATAAATTTTTCTCACATGCAGTTGTATTACGCTTCTGCTTTTTCTTCTGTACATACTGTATCAATTCAAGCATAATTTTTACAACCTATAATTAATATTAATATCAATCCATTTTTGGATGTAAGAGGTTAGCTGAATCTTTTACTTGAATACTTCATGTAAAAAACAATTCGGTTTTAGTAAAGGTACATTTATAATAAATGATATAATGAAATTTACTGTTTTTATTTATGATAAGAATGATATTAACAGAAAGGTAACAAGAAATTTTCTTGACTTGAGCTAACTGCTTGATAGCTTGATTTATGGGATACTTCATTAGAAATTAGTTAAATATGGTAACATGGAGTAGCATAAAATTTAATAAAAGTTATATGAGACCAACATATATATAAGTTGTAACACATTACATATTTCTCTTCTATATTGAAATGTTTCTCAAATGCAACATTTAACAAGAGAAAGAGTGGTAAATTTGGTATCCATACATCTATTAATGGTCCCTTATTTGTTAATAATACACCTGATAAAATGTAATATGGAATTGTGCAATTTTAATTTTATTAATTAACACCTGTCTACTACAGAGAGTCTGCAGTAGACAGGTGGCAACGACTGTATTTCTTAAAGTGGGCTGGTATATACATGAATGAATGGTATCACTGATGAATGAAGGGACAGAACAGCTCTCAGGATAAGGAGCTCCAACCCTGCAAGTGCCAATGGCTTTTTTAGAGGGTGAATGAGCAATAGGGGTTTTCGGGCACTCTATTGCCCTGGGAAGGAAAATCACCCCCAAAGACAGAAGAAACTTTTATACAAAGTCAACTGCATTAGGAGAAGGCAAAAAATATCATTGTATTATTTCATAGTCAGGCATCATGATGATGTCTTCTTTTTTTAAATATTCCGGAGGTAAAATGACTTCCCATTCAGATCTCTGGGGAAAGCAGCAGAAGGAATGTCATAGGAAGACAAAGCAGTGATAACAGGTACACGGAAGGTGAGAATATTATTGTCTTCAGGTATGATGGAAAACTTGGAGATATAAAAATAAATAAAATGGATATAGTAAGGATAAGCGAGGTTAGATATGAGAGAAGAAACCCACCGGGTTGGTCTAGTGGTGAACGCGTCTTCCCAAATCAGCTGATTTGTAAGTCGAGAGTTCCAGCGTTTAAGTCCTAGTAAAGCCAGTTATTTTTACATGGATTTGAATGGTAGATCGTGGATACCGGTGTTCTTTGGTGGTTGGGTTTCAATTAACCACACATCTCAGGTATGGTCGAACTGAGAATGTACAAGACTACACTTCATTCACACTCATACATATCATCCTCATTCATCCTCTGAAGTATTATCTAAATGGTAGTTACTGGAGGCTAAACAGGAAAAAGAAAGAAGATGTAAGAGAAAAGGAAAGTTGAGAAGGAGTGAAGTTACCTTATATTATTCAGGAATTAAAAGAGAAAAAAATGGAATACGAATAAGTGTAAAGAATAGTCTAGCAAGAAAAGTACAAAATATAATTTATCTGAACGACAGAGTAATGACTTTAAAAATTGGAATGCTGCCAAAAGTTCTAATAACAGTTCAGGTGTACATGCCAAAGTCATAGTATAAGGATGAAGTTATTGAAAAGATGTAACAATGAGGAGTTATTAGAAAAAGAACAGGATTGCTGCAATTATGAAGGAGTGGAATACATTGGTGAAGGTAAAGATAGTGAAACAGTGGGCAAGTTCGGAATGGGAACATGAAATGAAAGAGGAGCCAGGCTGGTTGAATTTTGCCATGATAAGGATTTGTTCATTATGAACACATTTTTTAAGAACCATAAATGAAGAAGATATACTGGACAAGACCAAGAGATGGATCTCACTTTCATATAGATCATTTTTTGGTTGAAATTAAATAGAGGAATCATGTAAAGAAGGCAAATGGGCTACCAGGACCCAACATAGGAAGTGATCATATTCTGTTGATAATGGAAATGAAAATAAAATTAAAAAGAGTTCAAACTGCAATGAAGATGAAGAAATGGAACACAGAAAGGCATAGGGAGAGTAAAAGTGGAATGCTGACCCACTTTCATTTTCCCTTTTTCACTCAAAGTAAAAGAGAAAATGAGGAAATGTAGTCAAGGATAAATAATCTACGAGAGAAGCTGCAGAGAAAGGAATTTGTTTCTACGAAGGCATCTAGGCAAAAAAATATAAGGTAACACAAGAAATGAAATGAACAATGGAAGAAAGAAAAAAATATAAAAATAAAGATGTAGAATACAACAGAGCAGTCTTCTAAAGATTGAATAACAAATTAAAGAGAGAAATACATAAAGATATAGAGGACCTGTTAAGGAGAAGGAAACAGGAAATTCGTGAAGCTGAGGTGGAAGAAGAAATTATGGAAGAGGAGAAAGACCCACCAATTTTGAAATCTGAAATTGTACAGAACTTAAACTTCCAGTAGAACTGTTTAAATGTTTAGAAGATGAAGGAATAGATGAAATGCTTTCACTCCAAACATAGCATTTACCAATCTCTTTCTCAGGTTCAGATGCGTTGTGGCAGAATTAAGTTTTTGTTTCTAAAAAAATCTTCCTTTGCCATTGCAATTCTCATCTTAATTTCTTCTCTACTTTTCCAGTTTTCAGTGAGTACTGTCACAAAACACCGTTTTACTTGTTCAATTTTTCCTTCTGATGTACCAACATCCACATCTTGCCTCTCATTCATCTTCATAATTTTTGTTTTCCTCACATTCATTTTTATCTCATACTCCTTCATACCTACTTCCAATGGTTTTATTATTCCTTGTGATTCCTGATTGTAGGGTAGTGAAGGTTATAGTGAGACGAAAAGAAAAGCATGTGACAGTAAAAGATTGTGAGACAATAGTGGTGCCAGGAACCTGCAAACAGGCAGAACCACCACATGATGATGACAAAAAAATTAGGCTGTTATATTAAAAAAAATAAATATTCAATTTTGTAACAAAATAAAATAGTAAGATTATTATGAATGGCATCTTTATTCCAAAAATTGTTCTTTTGCATTTCACGAACTTTAACTAATAATGCACTTCTTAAAGTAAAGTTGTCAGTTAAAATAAATATTTTTCTTATTATAATTACTGTGTTAATTATTGCCATGACAACCAACAATAAAGAAGATCTGAGGATTGAAAGGTGCTTTGCAATTCATGATGTCTGATCAGTTGCTATATTATTTTAATAATTAATAATGATATCTGCATTAATCCAGAACTATAGCTTCTTTAGTACGAACTGCTGCTTATTTGAATGTAATTAACGAAACCAAAGCAAGATAATCAATTACAATTTGTAAATGAACAATATATAAATCACAATATTTATTATTATTTTAGCTATAAGTTCTTATTCAGTACAAATTGCAATCTGCTTCCATAAGATAAACCATCCACGGTATCATGCATTATTCATTTAATATATTTTTGGCAACTGGTAGTAGAATGCATTTTGATTACTGTACCAAAATTTTTTTTGATTACAATATTAAGCATATTTCTTTCCTTTTCAATGAATCTGTTTGTAGGAAAGTTTCTCTCAATTTCATTGATAATTATTTGGAGATTTTGACAAGTTTCAGAAAAAGAAATTTAATAAATGTGAATTTTTCTAAAAACTAAAATACACTTTAGTAACTGAGATGTTAAGATGATTCTAATTACATTTAATATTTAAAATTTATTTTAATTAAATATATTACATTTAGAAGAAAAAGCCAACCAGAATATTTTGGAGATATATATATATATATATATTTATATAACTTACACCAGGTTAGTCTAGTGGGGATGCTGAGGACACTCTGTCTCCTTCATATGCAAGAATGAGGGTTAGTCGGGGTGCTCCGATGACGCATTTGGGACCCGAAGGTATGAGAAGGGGATGTGGCGGTTTGTTGGCTACGAGTAAGGCGTAGCCGGCAACCTAGAGTAGGGACGGGAAGGGTAGCCTCCCAGTGGAGGGGTGTAATGGTCGTCCAGAAGAGAGGGCTGCTGCATCTCGATGAAGCTGGGGGGACCCCGATGGGAAGCCAATGAGGCAAAACAGGGGGACGGTCGACTGCCACGGCACCCCGACATTCCTGCGCAAAGCCTAACGGCAGAGGCCGGGCATGTTAAGAGTGTTTAAAAAAGGATAAAAAAAAAAAAGTTAGTCTAGTGGTTAAATTCGTCATCGCAATATCAGCTGATTTTCAAAGTCGAGAGTTCTAAGGTTTGCATCCTTGTAAAGACAATTCCTTTTCTGCCAATTTGAGTACTAGACTGTGGATAATAGTGTTCTTTGGTGATTGGGTTTCAATTAACCACAGTAGGAAGGCATTGGCAAACCACCTGTAAAATCTGCCAGGAAAATTCCATGGGCAAAAACATTAAGGCCTATGGAACTGCCAAGGATTGAACACAACTGAATAGCTAAATTTGATTTTAATATATATACATTTGCAAAGACAAAAGAAGTAATAAAAAAATTAAAAATATGTTTGACTTGGTGATAAATATAACTGTTTATACAGTTACTCTAAATAACTGTTTATACAGTTATAACTGTTTATACTAAATAAAACTGTTTTTCACAACTAATTTTTAATAATAAACATTCCTTTTAATCTTAACAACCTTTCAATTTTTGTGTTAGTAAATATATTTTAAACCACTAAGAAAACTCAGTTTTCCCATTGATAAATAAATAATATATCCTTCTTGAACAATAGTATAAATTCATAATACTAACCTCTTGGACCACCATTAGGTATTGCTTCAGAGGATGAGATGAAACAACAATTTTGCACCACAATTTTACTACTCGCACCACAGAGGCTGGCAAATTCGTAATACTAGGTTTAAAACAAACCAGCAATTACTAATAATTCTGAATTTTGGAATTAGCATTACACTCTTACAATAATGCAGTACAAATAAATTACAGTTACAGTTTTCATATTCATATTAAGAAAATGTTAACATTCTTCCTTCTTTCCTAATGTGTATGTTGCAATCTGTTGATCCCCATGGCCCATTGAGAAGAATATGACATGTAAATGAGATGTAGTCATGTACAGACTCAGGCCAACCATTCCTGAGACATGTGGTTTATTGAACCCCATCTACCAAAGTTCACCAGTATCAACTGTCTAACATTCAAATCTATATAAAAGCAATTAACTTTTACTAGGATTTAAACCTCTGAACCTTCGACTTCAAAAATCAGCTGTTAAACAACTTACTTACTTGTGACGAGCTAACCACTAAACCAGTGGGAAAATGTAAATATCAAAATAATATTTTTTATAAATTTTTAGATGAGGTACAATAATTGTTAGTTGAATTTATCAATTGCAGACCATATCGAGGAAATCTGAATAGTGTCAATCCAGAATGTGAACAAGCAGAATGGGGTGAATGGTCTTCTTGTTCAGCTGTCTGTGGTCGAGGTAATAAAGTCAGGTAAACACTGAAGTTATAAAATAAGTTCAAACATAATTGTTTGTTTATGGTATCTTCATTCAAAAATAATTTCTATCTTATATAAAAAATAATGACCATTGAGATTAATTTTCATTACAAAATATGCTGTAGGTATTAAATGTATAAAAGACAGTATACGATTTGGCTATCTTAGTTAAGTCATTCAGAAGTGTATAATCTTTTATTAATCTCTTCTATGTTATTCTTTGATTAATTCACATATAATAAAAAGCCAAAAGTTAACAGTAATTAGTGTGAATTTAATTACTTCTGATGGCTCTTATAACTTAGTAAAATTTTTTAATCCTGCCCCGAGAATGAAGAATAGTTCTTCATTCTCTTCTGTGTGTGCAATCTCCTCAAGTGGCCTGCTTTTTTCAGGATTTCTTTTCTCATTACATCTTACAAAGCCTTTTAATGTGATTTACATGGCATTTTTCATCTAAAACTAGAATGAAAATTCATGTTTTTAATAAAATGACTAATAATAAGGAAATTAAGATGGATAAAATTGTTGTAATATATTGGTTCATGCAAATTAATGTTTGTTAACTATAAATACGAGCTAAAGATTCTATTACTGGTACAATTCAAGTGAGAGAAAGGAATATAAATATGCAGAAAATAATAGGCATAAATTTTACATAAAATGTTTATAGTTCACACAAAACTAGAATTTAAAAAATCTATTAAAATATTCCAATATGTATCAAAATAGTTGTTAAAGATGTGTGTTTAATAAAACATTACCCAATATTGCAGTTTTTACTGAATATGGATTGAAAAAGATAAAATAAATCAGTTTAATATTACTAACTGCAACGTTGAAAAGATTTTACAATGTGAAATTACTTTATTTTGCACTATGAACGTATTTAATATTTATACTTGCTAACTGAATTAAATGTCCTTATTTCAAAACTATTATTAGTTGTTATTTTTTTTGTTTTTTTAAATACAGATTTTTCACAATTCTGCATTTTGTATAATGTTGGTAACTCCATAAATATAAAATAGCACCCATAATATAACAATATATAGTTATGTAAACATACATCATGGTTTGCCTTAAAATGGGAAAAGAGGACAAAGGATGAGCCTCTAATTGTTTCCCCATTCAGACCCTGGTTTATTTGTTGCAGAGACAATGACAGAAATCAAACTTTCTCTTCCTCATAATAACATTTAATACTCTTCTAGCCACAATACTGCTAACCTTGAAAGTTAAGGTTACTTAAAAACTTAACTTATAACAAACATTTAATGTGTTATGAATTTGCATTAGTTGAAATTTATTGTTCAAGAATGAATGTGAACATTATGGGGTTATGTAATTATCATACTGATTTCAGGACAAGAATTTTTAAAGAGCAGTGGGAGAAAGAATGTCTATTTAGTGAGTTCCAAGAAACAAGAGAGTGTGAAGGTTCACAGACAGACTGTACTCCAACATATGAAGTGAGTCATATTTAAATATTCTAAGATTTTGTTGCCCTTCAACTAGTGATGAAAATTTTCAGATAAGGTTCCTCTTTACTGATGCATCATGATTCCTGTCAAAGTTTTGTCTGGTAAATTTTTCAGATTAAGAGGAGTATTACTCAAAGTTTGATTGAAGGGCATATTGCATTTGAACTGTGTTGGTCCAATTAAAATGTAAATTGAAGTTTTTGCATGGTTTTTTTTCAAATTTGTCTAGCTGATTACTACTTATTTTCAGTTGGTATGTGGTGAATATAAATTACAGTAGTATAAACATTTTTCTAACTATTATGTCAATCATAGTGTTCTTTTGAAATTGTAAGAATCTATAGGATTGATTTTAATAATTCATAACTGAAAACCTTGTACACCTTGTTAGTACTGCATAAGTAATGTTTACTGACTGATAATAGTAATGGTGAGGGTCAGTTAGTTTTCTTGCTGATAACTTAATCCAACGTACATGATGTCTTTTTATTTAGATAATAATGATCATGAATGACTACGACAATCAGTGCTACTAATATATTCATATAAATAAAAATCGCACAAATTATTGTATTCTTTCTGACGTGAACAATTTTTTACTGATATTTAGTAAGGAATAACAAAGATGATGTATTTTACACAATCTATTGTGCTTATGCTTTCAATTTATTACACAATAAATGAAAATTAACCAAAGACAGACAACATCTAATTATATTTACTGTACATATGGTACTGAATTCATGACACTACATTTACATGCATTGTTATGTGATATGCTCATTCAGAGTTTTGTTGCTATGCTGAAATAGCAAATTTATTTTGATATAATCTTAGATGTAAGAAAATAAATCCAATACTTATTTTACTCAGCATCATCAATAAATTCTGCAAATGAAAAATATAACCTTAGTGTTTTAAACCCTATCAGTTAATACTTTACTGGAACAGAACTATTTTATATTAGGATAATGATGCTTATCACACTCAATGCAAAATAATAATGATGTTTTTTATGTAAAAACTAATAAAAGATAAAGATTTCATCAGAAAGACTGAATGAGTGGCATAGTTCCTGATATATGGCTGAGTAGTAGTAGATTACAGATGTAGGTTTTGAATATTATTTTTATTGTAAATAATGTATTGTGGTCTGTATGTTTATAAAAATATTTTATTATGACAATGCTTTCATGTAAACAGTATACCTTTCTAACTTCTCATTGTTTTACATTTTTTTCAGTTTGCTAAAAAGTAAAATAGTGAGGGATAAATGGAAAAAATTATTTATCATTTCTTTCTACATTTCTGACATAAGTTCTATATTATCTATATTAAACTGCAGGATTTATATCACAAAAGAAACAAGACCTTTCACAGAGAACAAATAATGTCTACACTTCCATAACTGTGTTCAGTAATCATGTTTGCTTAATTACAGATTAATTAATCATGTAATGATTAATGATTAATTAATCATGATTGCTTAGTTACAGAAATGAATTTTTGATAATTCCATTGCAGACAGACATCAGCTCAAGTGCATGACACTGTTGTCTAACAAGGAAATAATAAAAAATTATTTATATACAGAGAGTCCGGCTAAAGGTATCCAAAAGTAATAGTCTATATTTAGAAAACAAGTTGTAATCTCTTAAATGTAGGTTAAATCAATAGGAAATATCTCCAAAATCTGTTCTGTATATTCTCAAGGCCAGCAGAATACATATGCACAGGCAAGCCAACTCACAATGCACCCACAACAGAAGGTTCAGCATGTGCTTTGGTTAGCAGAATTTCAATCAGTTACGCGTGTTCAGTGACATATACAAACTGATTAGAATATTGATCCTCCTACATCCAAGTCTATTCGTCAGTGGTATAAGACTACAAGAGAGACTGGAAGCTTGGTTTCACAAACTGGAAATCATCCAAAAATTTCAGTTAGTGACAAGACTATGGATCTTGTACACAATGCATTCACTGCCAGTTCTGGAAAGTTAATTAAGCAGGTTAGTTACAAACTGTAAATTCCTTGTTAACTGTTTACAACATTGTTCATAAGTGACTGTGTTTGGGACCATACAAATTACAACTCCTTAATCATATTAAACCAAATGATTGCCGCCTTTGACATCAGTTTGTTGCAGAGATAAAGCACCATGTCAAAAGCAATCCTAATTATCTTGATACACTGTTATTTATTTAGTGACGAGGCAACCTTTCATAAGTACAGAAAAGTTAACAGACAATGTTGAATTTGGGATACTGTAAGCTCCCATACAGTAATCAAAAATGAAAGGGACATACCAAAAGTCAATGTCTAGTTAGGACTACACAAAAAAGGCATTATTTATCAATTTTTTTCATGGAACTCAGTGTGACAGGATAAATGTACCACAACATGCTTGAGAACTTTGCTGTTCCTCAGATTTCTGCAGGCTTCAGTTTCCAACAAGACGGTGCTACATGACACTTTCATTACGATGTTACCATGTTCATGAACAATACTTTTCTCAGATGTTGGATCAAATGAGGAGGTCTAACTAACTGTATGGCCATCTAGATTTCTTGCTAACAATCCTTTCGGGTTTATTGCTTGGGGATTTATTAACAGTCATGAGTACTAAAGAAAAGTTCAAGATTTGGACGATTGAAAACAGGAAATTGTTGAAGATGTTGATCTAATAATACTGCAAATGCTCCTAAACACTTGGCAAGAGTTTGATTATTTTTTAGACGTCTGCTACTAAAAAGGTGCATATACTAAACCGGACTAAGCTACATTAAAACTTGTGAGTTGCTATTTTTATTAAAAACTAATTATTATATTAACTGGTTCTCTTAATATAAGCTGTTACTTTTGTATACCTTTAGGTCCAGGCTACCCAGTATATACTCTAGTAATAGATAAATATAAATATTTACTTAAAACAGGTGTACTATGAAACAGCTTAGATTATGATAATAACATAAATGTAATGTCAACTTTCATTTTATAAATAGGAAGCAGCACTCAAGGACAGTGAGTTTTGCCCATGGAGTCACTGGTCTGTATGTATGCCAGGCTGCGGAAAAGGTAAGCAAACTCGTAACAGACTTCCTCTAGAAAATAATGGGATGGATCCTTGTAATGGACTGAAAACAACTGAAGAAGTTGAATGTGATAATAATCGCAGTTGTGAAATTGATACTGAACAAGCACCTGGTTAGTAAGTTGTTGTTTATTTAGTTCTCATTAAATAATGTTAATTTTCTTAAACATTATTATTCAGTATTAACCTTTTTTTAATCAGTTGTAATATAGCGTTAACTGAAACACTGTACTGTTTAGAATTTGATAACCTTTTAAAAAATTATAATAGTATATTTAATTACATATTTTTGAAAAGTTGGTGCCAGTATGAGCAAAAATAATAATAAATACTGGTACAAATACCATTTTCAAAAAACTGTGATGTACTCTACTTAGAAAATATTAAATAATAATAAATACCTTAGATTAATGGTGGTAGTGTAATTATCATGTAGTTACATAGAATCATAAACACTCAAAATCTGTTTATAAAATATTACATTCTGAAATTTTTTCCATTGTTAAAAATTATCATCAGCAAATACAATGAAATTAACAAAAGTAAATATAAGTACAAAAACAAGGATAAAAATAGAAATATTAACAATAAAAAAAAGTATTTCTATGTTTATAATTTAAAATATAAATAAAAACTATTAACTTCAAAATGATACAGTATCACTCAACAGCAAGTGAAAAGCTGAGCTGGAGCAGTGGCAACCTGGGATGTTGAAAATACTAACCACTTTTCAATTTAACTTTCTTGGATGGGGCACCATGATTTACTTCTCATCTATTATATATAGGATAGGAAAAGACAAAAGGTTTTTGCAAGAAAGATAAATAATATCTTCTTTACTAAGTGAAATATTTGTATATAAGATATGTTAAATATTAAGAGTGATTGAGAAATTTCACAAAAATGATATAATTCTAATTCTAAAAGTCTATTAGGTTCCTATCATTAATTAATTTCAAATATTCTCCATCATTCTTAATTAAATTCAAACTGCCTAATTTGTGATTATCATGAACTTTTTTTTTACTTTAATATCCAACAAACTTATTTTATGACCATTTCCCAAACAATGCAAGGTGATAGCTAATTTCTCTGGTCTTTTTGTAGCTATGAAAAGCTAAATAACAAATGCATCTTCAATCTCGTTCCAATTATTATTTTGGTTTGTTCTTCATGTCTCTTGCAATTTTAGTTAATTTCTTTGAATTTTAGTTCCATTTTATTGACAAAATAAGAAAAATAGATGGTTGCACATAAAAAAAAAAATAAATATGAATAGAATAAAATGTTATAATCTTATCAGTTACATGAAACCAACACATAACTCTATATAAATAACTAAAAAAAAAACTTATAATAAAAGAACTGTAAAATTTATTACAAAATTACCAAAGAGAAAAATCATTATAGAGTATAAAGAGAGAAAAGTTGTTGAAATAAACTCAAAAATTAAATTTCTTCAACAGTTCTAAATAAAAAAGAATGCTTTTAGACATAATTAAATTATAATAATTTTTAATTAGGAGAAGTAAGAAATTAGAAATAAATGCAATTTAATCTAGAAATAGTAAAACATAATCTTATTTATTATGTTATTTTGCTCTGCTTTATATAAATAATCGATGGCATTTTGACAATAATTGTTTTTATTAATAACTTGTGGCATTATGACTAACAGAATATAATGCTTTATATTAATTGCTATTTTATTAACAAAATGGGTGAGTCACTTTGTTTGTGAGAAAGCAGTGTGTTTCAGAAGTCTGCCAACTACCAAAAGATGTAGGTCCATGCAGAGGTTACACAAAAAGATGGTTTTTTGATATGTTGACTCAATATTGCCAAGAATTCATATACACTGGTTGTCGAGGAAACAGGAATAATTTCAAGACTCAAAGGGAATGTGAACAGATCTGTGGGAAGTTTAGAGGTAGAGAAATATAATTTTGAATACATAAACTTACGGTAATTAATAATAAGAGATTTTTGTTCCTGTGATCCAATCAACAACTATTTATATCCCATACACTTTGTAAGATCTATACATCTACCTCATATATACTAACTTCATCTCAGTTTTATAAAATCAAATAAATTTTACTATTTTACAATGCCTGGCACTAAAGACGGCCGCAAAGACCATCTTGAAAATTCACATAAAAACAATTTGACTTAAATATTACTTACATTTATCTTTGCAGTTTATACTTATGGTTTGTAGTCTTAAAAATTGATAATTTTTTGTTTAATTTTCACCATCAACCATCATAAACAAAAAAAGTTTACCCGCTTCACTTGGATGTATGCTTCCATACTTTTCACAAATATCAAGTTTCTTTCTTAGTGGTGAAAGATTTGGTGCTCCTCCCAAAGTAGTTAGTGGTTTAATATGTTGCAAAAAAATTATTAAAACTATGTTGTATTTGTTCATTTAGTATGATTTTTTTTTAATATTTAGTATGAACAAAATATACAACACAGGTCAAATATACTACTTGACCACATACTAATCTATTAAGCACTTTAAATGTAAAACCATCAGCAACACCAATACGGAAGAAACATTATTATGGTTCGGTAAAGATGATCAGCTGGAAGCATATTTCAAAGTACTCAGAAAGAGAGTATATTCAACTTATTTAAAAATTTATAAACTCAGTTTTTTATGCTGCTTGACAAATTCAATTTTTTTTCTCTTTCTTCCTTCATGATCCTCCTCACATATTTTTAATAAAAATTTCCTTTTATAATATGTTTTAAAAATCAGTTTCCTTTCCCTCTTTCTTATTAAATAGTTTTGACTTCCCACATGTGACCTAATTTCTAACTTTAAACTTATTTCTAACTGTTTACTTTCAAATCTTTTACTCTTTAAATGTCATTCATTCTAATCTTAGTTGCAAAAATTATTCGACACAAAAAACCTTAAAAAATTCAAATTGTGAAGGAATATAACAGAAAATTATGAATGAATAATGATATGAAGTTAATGAAATAACTCTTAATGAATTCTACAATTCTGAAATTCGCTTACAAATCTGAGACAACTTGCATCAACAACAAGAGAAAAATGAAAAAGATGAATACAAGATTGATGATACACTGTCAATTAGCCATATAGAATGGATAAGGTATCAAAGCATAGCCATACTTGGAATAATTACATGATACAATGCTGAGTGAGTTATCATACTCAACTGGTGCATTGTACTGTATTTGACTGTCATTCAAAGTTAAGTAAAAAGTTACAGACTTTTTACAAAAAATAAACTTTAAATCTAACACATCACTAAGTGAGCAGACTTAGCACACGTCTAATATCACTGAAGATGGTAAAAAAAGTAATTGAAAGTGTATAATAATTTTTAAAAAATATTTATTTATTTAAATATCACCAACCTTCATATTATCTCTGATTTTCATATGAAACGTTCTGGGTTCAAATCCCAGTTAGGCTATCATCACATTACTATAATTGGGCATAGCCTGCTGTTGTCAACAAAATAAATAAAAATAAAGATTCATTTCAATATTTTGTCATCAAACAAAATTAATATTATTCTACATTCCGACACAGTGTACTTACATAATACACAACTTAAAATTCCTAAAAAAAAATAACAGACTTACCATATTTTAGAATTAATTGCTTCTTATCCATGGACAACTTTATTTAAAATACTCAATTTTTCTAGTGCCTTAAAAAGTACTTTTGATTAAACAATTCAAATCAACTCACCCAACTTAAAAACATATTCTGCTCAACTTTTTCAGTGAAACTTTAATACATTTATTAAATCTATTTGTTGATATTTTTCATCACTGTTATTAGTGAACATTAATTACAAACCAAACCAAATTTGTATCTAATAAAGGACATTTAAATAAACTTTAAATATAATAGACTTTTTTTAACCACAGTTAATGCGTTGATACTTAAAGAAATTACCAGAAGAATCCTCAGCACAAATAGCAACACTAATATCAATCAAAAGATTGTAAAAGCAATTGATGTAAGTAAACACAATCATTAAGAATTAAATTGGCTCAGTTTGTCATTAAACAATAAGTATTTAATACAAAATTAATTTTATTTTTAAATTCCTATATCAATTTTCCAAGTAATGGTGAATTTTACATCATTTTTTTTTACCTTCCAGGCAAATATAACTAGAATAGCTACATTAAAGGGAAGAGTATGGTAATCATGTCAAAAATAGGATAAAAATCTACATTTTCGGATCCAACTAGTTCATTTAGACCAAACACATGTATGTATGTGTGTATCACACTGCTTTTGGCCTTATATCTTAGGATTGACAAAAACCAAATTTCTTAACATTTGGCTCAAATATCTCTATATATGGAGTAGTGATCATATTAATTTTTTTTCAAAATCCTTTGGGGATAGGGGCTATTGCGAAAAAACAAATTTTGATTTTCTTCACAGGCATTTTTGAAAAACCTTTATTAAAGCAAATCTGTTATCTGCAATGCGTATATAAATAATCCAAAATTATTTTTCAAAAAATCAAGCCCTACCATTTAAAACTGAAAGATATATTTTATGTTCTTTTGTTCTATCTCCCTTCAGTTTAAATATTTTTCAAAACTCTTTTGAATATATAAAAAATATAAGATATAAAATATCATGAAACAATCTGTTTAAATTATATACCTAAAATGCAAAAAATTCTTTTGAAGATTGCCTTTTTTTTAACCTTTATTGATGAAAGGTGAAAGATAAAAATGAACATTGTAAAAAGTATAATAGCTGCTGCATATCTGAAATCCACAGCTCCCAAACTTTAATTTTCTGTTATAATATATCAGAAATTCAAAATTTACAGAAATGTGAAAAATTCTACCAGAGTAACTTAAACTTATACGCGACTGGCTTTCTCAGTACCACAGAAGGCTAAAAAATTGATTATACTGGAATAAACTTTTTCTACTTATGGCTCATCAATATGACCTGCCTGGTAACTTCCCCATTACTGCCCGTTTCTTTCAACTGATTAAACCACTAGAGTGTTGTTTTGTTTGTAGGCGTCATATTCACGTTGATAATTACACTGAACTGTGATAACCGATCTTGTTTCGATAAACCACAAATTACACACTAAGCTTTCTGCTGCAGTGTCATCATGACTGAGAGTGAGGCTGCCAACCAGATACACAGTGAAGGTCACACAGTGGTGCCAACCACAATGAATGTTTGTGATGAAAAACTTAACATAAATATGAAAACTCGATGCTTTTAATTGATTATTTCATTACAAATTTTTAGAATCAAGGAGTTCTTTTACCTTTACAATAAGTGTTATTGTTACAAACACAATATCAAAGAATGCAATTTTTTCAAAATGACTCTCAAATCAAAATAATATTGGGAGTAAGATGAGTAATCACTATCAATTTTTCAGATAGTATAAGTCAATTAAACCAGTATATCAATTTAGTAAGAGATAACTTACTGCTATTTTTATTTTAATTAAGAGATAGTTTTGATGAACATGCACTTACAAATATGATAACAAAAACTACAAAATCATGTAATTAACAGATTAATTATAGTAATTTGAGACTTTGATCCATCTAAAACAAGTATTTTTCTTTCTTTCAGTTTGTAATTATCAATTAAAATTAACATACATAAGTGCATGATTTTTTTAAGTGTAGTGGGAGATAAACTAAATAGCATGTTTCAAATTTGGAAATTGATTCTTGGTACACACTGATTTTAACCTAGATAACATATATTAATAACCAAGATAACATTTATATTTTACTGAAATAATTTTTTCTTTTGTCAACAAATGAAAAACAATTAGTTCAGAATATAATATTAATTTAAAATATTACACAAAGTACCTATTTAACTGTTAGTATTACTGTTTTCAGATCATTTCAGAAAGTAAAGTATGAAAACATTTGGGTAATTATAACAGTTAATATTTCCAATTTTATTTCAGAGATTTGTGTAAATAAACTTCCAAATAAGATAACTTTTACAAAACAACAAAGAATGAAGTAGATTGATTTTCCCTAATGCAATTAATTTTGAATGTTATCTAAATGCTAAAGATAGCACTAATATAAGTGGTAGTATCATCTGAAATGCTAATAATAATTACTAACCAATACTTACTCTTGTGCATGAACTGATCATAGGTATTCTATTTAACTGTGTGCATGTCTGATCATACATTGTAATGACAGCGGAATTAATAGCAAACAGGACTGCAAGATTGAAACAGTATGGTGTTTCTCTTTCTGGTGCAATCTCTTATAATGTTCAATTACAAGATACAAACTGTGGTAAGTAATTATTTTATTTTCTAACAGATACTAACACAATAAAATTGTAAATAATAACAACAGAAACAAAGGCATTTGTTAAACATTTAAAAAAACTCAGAAATGATGCCATTGAGCAATCTGAAGAATTACATCTTACAACAAAACATGTAAAATTAAAATTACAGTTTAATAAGCTGTAAACATCTGTTAAAATGTCAGGTTAATTACAGATGTATCATATATCATATATTTTATTCTATACATGAGATAATTAGGTAACATCATTGGTAAAAAAAAAAAAAAAAAAAAAAAAAATCTGTCCCTACTGAGAACTCACTCTAATACAACACCTGCAGAAGTTTTATGTATTAACTGTATTATTCTTAGCATTACTTACACTACACTGCAAATTATATTATACAATCAATATTACCTGAAAATAACTTATCAGAACTGTAAGGTGTGAAGCAAGATAACATATAAATGTCAGACTCACATTCAGTGAAACAGTCCCTCTAATCCCTTTAACTAAGTACAGTGCAATTAAGTGGATGCTATCGGCATTTTTTTGTGGCTAACGCTATACCAATCTGACAAAAAAATATATATACATGTTCTATGGGTATATTAACAGAGGTAGACAAAACTAGGTTTAAAGTTGTTTGTATATAAAAGGACAAACAAGCTGTGATTATTACAATAGCTTTATTAATTTCACAGAATGTCACAATACAATGTACTTAGGTACTGTAATGTAAGTGCTCAAATTAGCAACCTTCACTAACTGATTCACATGCCCTTCAATGATTATATGGGAATTTTCTTTTGAGTAGGAGATACAGTTGTGGCAATTTACAATATCTGGAAATTTAAAATGATCATCATCAGGTCATGTAATTATATCAATGATTTTATTGCCTTCTATTTTTCATTCAGAACCATTTTGTAAAATTGTTAAAAAAAAGTGTGGAACATCCTCCTACAACTCATAAACAAGGTTGGCCGATAGATTTTCAGATCTAAACATTACATTAGACTAGTCAATAATCAAAGGGAAATACCAAACTCAATAGAAACTCTTTGTTTTGATTTTATGGGGCTCTGTAATTACCTGACTCTCTAGCAATTCATCTTCCTGAGAGGTAACAATGACCATTCACTACGTTTCATAATATTATATATAGACCCACTTTTTTTCAGATTTATAATTACTTTATATTGTTTGTTTTCATGGGTCATTTTTATTGAAGCATTTATTTAAGTATCCACCTCTTTTTTATGTTGTTATAATACCAGCCATTATAAAATAAAATATCTGTGACTAAATAATAGCATAAGAATAAACTCTATATTAACTGAATAAATAACTATAAATCTACTTTTTCCCACCACCCCTGTATATATACACATGTAAATAATACAAAATTATGAGGTAACTGAAATGGTGTGTATAGGGAACTGCACAAACAGCAAAATTCATGAGAATTCTAATTATTCTTGGTCTCACAAAAATAACATTTACTGTAATATGATTTACGATGTATAAATAAAACACAATAACAAAGGAAGATTTTAGGATGAACTGATATTATCTGTTAAAAAAATAAAGTACCGATGAAAAATTGGTAAGATAAAAGATTATCATAATTTATACAGAAAATACATAAAAACAGAGCATTTAAAAATAAAAACCACTTAGTAGAAATCACAAGAAGGAAATAAATGTTCACAACAAAACACAATAGTGAAATATAAGATTTAAATAATCTTCATTAAAAATATATATATGTCTAGTAAACTAAACACATTCTGAAATGCATTCAAAATAAACTAAAAATAATACAGAGGATCTGTACATATTACAAAATAAAGTGCAGACTAAAAAACACCTTCAAAATATTTTATAGAACACAAGAATAAAAATACAAAATTATTAGATGTTAATCATCTAATTGAAAATAATCAACACATTTCAGATATTGGAAGTAATATGGAAATAAATAAAAGAATGTTTGAATAAACATTCAAACTGAATATTTAGAAAGGTATTTATAAATATAATAAACTTGGGTCATAATGAAACACCAAATTATGTAAAGAAAAAGCTTACAATTATATTTATAATCCAATTATAATTGCTAATAAAAATAGAGTAATATGCCTATACTTTGTGTCATAACAAGAAATATATGTGTGTTGGAAATTGGACATACTTTTTCAATTGTCTGAAGGTATTTTATTTACTAACCAATTTGGAAATTTTGCACAGATATGAGACAAAAATCTTAAGTTATTCATTGTTATTAATGAATATAAAAATTAATAATTATTAATTTTTATTGTGGTAAATTTTATTCTAAAATAGCACCTTTTTTCTGTCTTGAATAAACAAAATTACAACATTTTAAAATAAAATTCCACTTTTCATTAGTATGGTAAATGTATTTTACGGTAAAACAATTACCAACACTAAGACAGAGTTGAAATAACTATTACTTTATAAACTGAAATTTTCCCATAATTTGAAAAAAGACAGTATAAGGATGACCATATATGACTACAAATTTATATCAATACTTCTCAAACAACAAATTTGATGTAAACATGCCAGAAAAATGTCCTTGAGGTTTAAAGAATTTCTATTTTGATGACGAGTCCTTTTCAGAACTTATATTATGAGAGATCACAAGTTCCTTCACCAAGCCAGTAATTAAAAAATCAAAATCAGTTACATCTGGCTACCTAAATATTCAGTCTAAAACTTTACTACCCATCCCAATTCAAACCAGACAGTCTTCATCAGCCAATAGTGTACAGTATTTGCATAGTAAGCCAAAATATCATCTTGTATAAAAAGAAAAGTATTTGGAATAGTAGAAATGATTTAACATATCCGAGTATGTAGTAGACATTGTTTTGTTGGGTATATATTTTACCTATTTCCTGTATAAATGGGGAACAACACCGATGCCCCTTTGTGAGTGTGGTGAAAATCAAACTGTTAAATACATCGCAGAAGTTTGCCCTAGGACAGTTTAAGAAGGGTCTCCTGAAGATTTCCTGATGGCGACTCCAGAATCAGTAGCTTATATTAATTTGTTAGATGTTTGTTTGTAATTTTTGACTGTAATTGGTGTTGTGCCTTGGTGCCATACACTAAACAAATAAATAAATGTTGGGTATGTTATAAACAATGACAACAGTGACAGCAATTCAAACATATCACTTTTGACGTAAGATTTTTCTGCACTATTACATGAGAGTTTGTAAACTAGCTAGCTATTGTAGTGGATAGTTGTCAGCTTCTATATCAGGAAGTCAAAAACTTGATTCCAGCATTTTTGACCACTGATCATGATCATCTTTCTAATTAAAACAAGTATGCAGCATCTCTAAAAGGGACAGTTTTATTAAAATTGATAAGTGATAAGTCATGGAGATTTACAATAGTATGCTCGTGGAGTAAACAAAGGTACAATCCAAAATTCATCAAGAAAATTTATTTTATGATGAACTATTGCTTGAAAAGAAAATTTTGTCAGTCTACTTAAATCATCTTCAAGAATGCAATATGATTTATAAAAACTGTTTACTGTTTCTTTAAAATCCTCTAGACAGTAGATTTGGTACATCAGTATCAAAGAACATTTTTCTTAACCGATTTGGTTTACCTGGAGAAGCCATACTAATGAGAGACACATAGTGTCCTTTTTTTCTTATCTGATGGTCAGCTGTATTTTTATACTGGACAGTCTGCTTCTACTTTGCAATTGATGTTTTTAATGAGGGGCCAACACCAGATAAGTAACTGTAAACATCTTGTAGTCTCTGAACCATTTTCAAACTCTACAGCCGAAGCACAATACTATACTTTTCTGCTCAATTATGTAAACTATGTTTTGTGATATTAATTTTATCTGATGACAAATCTTGTATCAAAGTAGCAAGATTATGGATTAATTCTCTATATTTCATTTCTTGTAAATGTGGAACAACCATTAAAACACAGTGAACAGTTGTAGCCTGAATCTTGAAAATCACATTAAAGACAGATAATTTTAGCTAAAATATTTCAAAATTGAAATTTATTTTAAACGTCACCATTTTATTTGTACATAGCAAAAAGAGGTTGAAATTTTATTGTAACTTGTTATGGTGTTCATGAAAAATATAAACCAAATCAAAAATAAAAAACCTAAGGCAATCAATCACCCCATGAGACAAACGTGCAAACCTTGCCTCGAAAGAAGATTACATCTATTTTGAATAAATAAGTATTTTTAACACTTTCACAGATATTTGTTAAAACACTAATTACACTATGTAGATTTTAACAAACTAGATTTTGCAGGATGACTGAGTTACTGCAATCACAGAAGTATGGAAATATCAATCTTCTTATAAAACTAAGTGAACTAAAATTTCTGGTTTAATTTTTTTATTACAAAAGTAAAGTAAATGAATTACTAAATGTTAATACCCACAAACAGCTTATAAGTAAACTAAATATGACTAAATATTTTTACTAAAACTCAATTTTAAAAACAGAGAAATGCTTAGAAGAATCAATTAGCAGCCACCCTATGGGTGCAATAATATGAGATAACATTAATTTTCACAGGATATTTTTAATTTGATGAAGATAGTTGGTTGTATCAATTATAAAACCACCTCAAGGGATGTGTAGCGTTGTGACTGTTCAGTCCGATATTTAGACATGAATTTGACAACTAAAATAAAGAAAGGGGTCAAAAATTTTTTTACTCAAATCTACAGAATTATCTCAAAGAATGCATTTTACTGAGCAACAAAGAATCTATCCCGTAGTTTGTCACTTTTGTTCAAGTACAACTCTGCAATGTTCAGTCTACATCAGATTGGGCTAATTTTTTTTTTAATGATATTTTACAAGGCAGTGGATAAGTGAAACTTATGTGTAAATTGCAAATTATAGTCACTGTTTTATTTTTATAAGTATATCTCAGTATTTATTGTAAAGAGAATATATTTAAATCAACAGCTTTTTATCAAAATTAAATAATTTAACATTTTTCAGAAGTGGAGACTGCAACAAAGTTCCCATCGGAATCACAAGTAAGGGTAAGAGATTTTTTAATTTTTCTTTTTTGTCTGCAATTTTAAAATAATATTTTACTAGGAAGATAAATGTTTGTGATTGCATATATTAAAACTGTTTTGTAAAGCGTTAGAAAGAAAAGATTCTTTAAAATTGAATTATATGTCATTCAATAAAGTAGTCTCTTTTCCACTACCTACTTATTTTCTCCATTCCACTGTTTCTCCTAAGTCAGAAAAATAATTACCACTTCTGTAGTTCATTTCTTTAAAATTAGTAGTAAATAATAATTAACATAGCTTTGTAACATATTAAATCATTATTAATTCCAGTAATTGATAGAAATCCTCAAAAAAATTAAATTATTAATAACATTAATTAACTGATTTAAAATTGAAACTAATATATAATAACTTTTCACACTTTTACATGACTGCAGAAGAGGAAATATATATGACAAACAAATATAAATGAGAAATAAATATTTTATGTTATTATATACTTTCATTCATTGTTATTTAAATAACTATACTGTATTTTTAAACCAAAATTAGTGAACCAAACAATATTCCGATCTTATAATAAAAAAGAATAAACAATGGTAATGAAATGGAACAGAGAGAAAGATAATGAGTTTTAAATATTAAGATAGAACAATATGACACTAATAACGAACGGATTTTGTTATTAGCTGCAAGCTTTTGTTATTTAGGAGGCAAAATGCAAAGAATGAACAAAAAAGAAATAAAAATAGATTCTGCCAATATAGGATAGATTAAGCTTGCTAGTATGAAATATATATATCTTGAAATAAGAAAGAAAGCTTTACAATATCTGTGTGTTTTTAATGCAACATTAGGAACAAGAAAACAAAAGGGAAAGAATAGAGGATATTTTTGAATTAAAAGAACAGAAAAATTGATGGCACAGTCTTACTAAGCAACAAACTTTCTGTTAGTTTATAAGAAATTCTGGTTTAGTTTATTTTGCAACAGAAAATGTGAAGAGTAAACCTGAAGAATTCAAAGGCTATTATGAAATAGATAACTGAAAGTACAGGATATAATACCTTATATAAATTAGCATGTAATATATTATGTCTGCCAACCTTCAAGGCATACCATACTTTATTTACAATAAAATATTTATTTAATATTATTTACAAGGGTTGTTCAACCCTTTTCTATTCAATGACAATGAAATTAACACTTCTTTTTAACATAATCCCCTGCTACATTTAGGCACTTATCCCATCTTTGAGTGATCTTTCTTATTTTATTAGAAAGGTCATAGAAAGGTTATTTTAAAATTAGGTATGCGAGCCATTCTTGTAGCGCATTCTTGATCTGTTCATTGTTGCTGAACTTAATGGCTCATAAAACCTCTTTAAAAGACCAAACAAACAAAAAAATCTGATGGTGCTATATCAGGGCTATAACAGTTGGATGTGGCAGCAACTCCCAATCCAGTTTTTGAATAGGTTTCCTTATCTTCTGAGCAGCATAGGGAAGGATGTTATGCAGAAGAATTATGCCTTTTGAGAGCGAGAGAGAGAACCAGGACCTTTCTTTCTTATTGCAGGTTTCATCTTACTTTCTAGCATGATTCAATGTAACTCATTTTTGATTGTGTGTAGTTCTTCCAAATAATTACAATAAATTGGTCCTTTATAATTCCAAAACAAGTTCAGCACACTTTACTAATTGATACAAAGGTTTTGAATTGTTTCCTGGCAGATGAACTCAATTGTTTCCATTCCGTACTCTGACATTTGAATCCTGGTTCAAAATGAATCTAAGTTTCATTACACGTAATAATGCAGTCCAAAAAAACAGCATTAGCAATTGATAAAAACTGTTATTTAAGTACCATATAAATGTAAATTCAGGTGTCTTTGTAATTTTAAGAAAACTGTCTACGTACCCGAACCCACCTTGAACATGTTTTGTAGCAATTCAGCTTATCATGGATACTGGATTGGCCAGTGAAAATACCATGCTACATATTTCAATAGTTTCCCAATTTTTACAAATTTTTATACATCTATCCTTGCAAATTACTGGGATTTTGCAAAGCATCCGTTTAAACTTCCACTATGACGAAAAACTAGTGAATCTTATTTTGTTTGATTTAAACTGTTCAATCAACTTATACAAATTTGCATGCTTAAATACATTTTGTACCATACTGTTTTAACATTCACAAGTAAATTTCAGCCAGTTTTACACCTACAAAAAATAAAAATCTAATCACAGTACAATGTTCTTCCACAGTATACATTTCTAACAGAAATGATATTTTGAAATAAACAAACTAATATTTTTTGCTTTGCACAATAAATGCTAACCTGAGTGTCAGACAGTTTCAGTCTATTTCATTATATAATTTGTCTACCATTGCCATTTGTGTCTTTAATTATTGAATGACCCTCATAACATAAATCAGTGGCTTTAGAATAAATATTTTGTTAAACAGCAGAAAAATACAGTCTTTTATTATTTCATTATTTTGCATTGCACTATAGTTTTGAGTATATAATGTAAATGTTTCAATTTTACAGGATACCACAGAAAATACTGACAATTCTGAAAATATACCACTTGGTGATAAATGTGAATACACAAGATGGGGAAGATGGTCAGAATGCTCCAAGAAATGTGGCAGAGGAGAAAAGAAGAGGTATCGAACAGTAAAGGTAAGAGACTTATTTAATTATTAGTTTTTCAAATAAGAAAAACTCAGAGGTAAAACTAAATATCATTAATTATTTTTTATCTGTTGCTAGAATATTGTATTTATACACTTCTATACTAATCAAGTAGTATTATTAATCAAATATAATTTATATTGTAGCACTGAGTTGTTTGCAAACACTGCAGCCAAACAAGCCAAAATAACAATGATTATATTAATCGTGATTTAATATAATTCTGTTATCTCAAATCATATATTCTTTCCCATAACATAACATAACTGCTACAGAATATCAGTAGGTTATGTTGGAATGAAATTTTATGAATGATATAAATTAAATAAGAGAAACATAAAACGTAACTTAAATGTTGCATTTATTTAACTTATTTTTACAAAATATGTTAGATAAAATTATTAAGTTTTGACTTATAACAGGTGGGCCATATTTATATTTTAAATACTGCGAGCAATAACAGTCATGCATGTTTTTCATTTAGCTTAAGAGGAAGTGTAAGGATGGGAGTTATTGATACATGTTTCTTTTATGGTGGCACGGAATCTTGGTGATGTGGATCACTGTTGAAATTTTGCACATCGTGGAGGTATTATTCAGTAGCCAAAGCATCATCATCATCACAGCACAACGGCGTTTCAAACAACATTTTAAGAAATGGATAAGCACCATCCTGAAAGGTCATATTGCGTGTTGTTCACAACTTTTGTGAGACCACAAACGTGAACAAAAAACAGTCCTCTGGGAGACCTTAATCGTCGAGTAGTGCAATAAACATTGAACAGGTGTCCAATGTCATGGACCAAAGTTCAAAGAAGTCAACTTGGCAACTGTGTCAAGTGCATATTCGATGTACCAGTGTGCAGTGAATCCTTAAAAAGGACTTACAACTGTACCCATACAAGGTACAGGTGGTGCATAAATTGTTTGACCAAGATAAGGTTCAACAAACCACATTCTGTGATTGGCTAATCAGCAAAGGTGATGGACTTTGTGAAATATCTTATCACGTCCGACAAAGCTCATTTCCACCTCAGTGGTTATGTCAATAAACAAAACTATTAATTCTGAGCTAGACAAAATCTGCAACTATTGTATGAAACGCCACTGCACAGTGCCAAGATTATTGTGTGGTTTGCAGTGAGTCATGCATGTGCGATAGATCCCTATTTTTTTGAGGACAAACATAATCACACCATCACAGTCACCACTGAGCAGTACAACACAATGTTATGAACATTTTTCATTCTCAAAATGAGACAGCTTGGCCTAAGGGACAAGTGGATGCAGCAGGATGGTGCCACCAGTCATACTGCAGTAGTGTCAATGACAACCCTTCAACAACATTTCCTGGGTGGGACACCTCATCTCCAGATTTGGTGATATCCAGTGGCCATCCAGATTCCCCAATCTAACTCCACCAGATTATTTTCTGTGGGTTTATTTAAAGGAGAAGGAGGTGTACACTACAAAGCCCACTACCATCACTGAACTGAAGAATAGCATCCGAAGGGAGATAACAGTCATCCCTGCCGCCCTATACCAAACTATGCTGAATATGATTGTTATGGTCAAAGAATGTTCTTGTCAGGTGGTGCTTATCTAAGGGATATAATCTTCAAACACTGAACATAGTGCAAAACTCCCATCCTTTGGCAATGTGTACCACATAGTTTGTAATAAATTTTGTGCTCCACAAATGCATTTTAAATGTGTCCCATCGATATAGACCACCTGTACAAAAGCATTTTAAAACTGAAAAGTGTTTCTATATAAAACATTTGAAAAAATAGCTGGCTAATTTAAAATAGTGCTAATAATGGCATAATATGGACAAGCACCTTGTTAAGGGACATTTGGAGCAAAATACAGTAATTTCTTTGTCAGTAAAAATGCTGCTAATTACATCATTGTAACTCGCTAAAACAAAAATAATTTTCCTGAATCTTTCAACAAGCTGTAAATGTTAAATTACAGGGTTATTAGATAGAGGGACTATTTTTCAACTGTTCTGATTTCAGAAGATTTTTCTCATTTTTGTCTTAAAATTTATGTTAAGTGTTATTTAGTATTAATGTATATTTCAAACATATTTTATTATGTAAAAATGTTAATGCTGAGTTCTGTATAATGTTCCTGTATGTGGAGCAGATGCAGTATCAGACTGTATAGTTAGAAAAAACTGCAACAAACTTCTGCCAGGACATCAGTAACCCCATTCATTAAAAATTTGATCCCTGTTAATGTAAAAGTCTGGAGGAAAGTGAAAGTTTATACCATAAATTAATGAATGCTATATATAAGAGTTGTAATTTTATAAATCAGTCCTGGAAATTAAATGATAATATTTAAGGATTTAATCAAATCCATTTACATGAACAAGACAAGACTTTATATATATATTATTGATATAAGTATACTTACCTTTTATCAAAGTGACATTAAAAATATCAAATCAATATCAAATCTCACAGTATCAAATTAATCTCTTTTTAATATTATACTGTCATTTTCCCCATCATGTTTTTTTTTTGAGGGGGGAGAAGAGCCTATTTTATTAATTCTACAGCATCTTCAGAAAAGATAATCCCATGTTGATCATATGTCATAAACATATGTCCCAAGACATATCATAAACATGAAAGAACACCTCATAAACAACAAAAATCTCAGATATGTTTAATTGAGAATAAGATTTAAAAAACATATTTATTGATAATTAAATTCTGGTTGCAAAATAACATTTTCTTAAAATTTCTTAAGCTTTAGAAGTTTTTTTTTATTTTTTAACATCCAAATGAGTGAAGCTTATAGTTAATACAACCATTTATATGTTGTCAATAAAGCTACATTTTCCTTTTTTTTAAGTAGCACTGATAAAATGTCAAAAGCGTGGAGAAAGCTGCACATAGCATTGCTCAATTTCAGAATTATGCAGGAAATGATTTTTTGAACAAGTCTTAAACTACATACCCTACCTTCATACCCTACAATATCCAGCATGCTACTTCCTTACATTTTAAGCTTTGTAGAAATATTCATTAGCTCATAAGGGAATGTGAATTACAGTCACAAGGGACCCATTTAGATTGTAAGTACACAAAATTATAAAGAACAGTATAAAGTTTATGCAACTCAATAAAATAATATAAATGTACATAGAAGAACTTAAAAAATATATATTTATAATTATTATTCAGGTGAAACCAAGGTCTGGAGAAAAATGTGAAGAAATTGAAGATACTAAAAGATGCAGAGGAAAGCAATGTGGTAAGAGCATTTTCTGAAATATTTTTGTTTTATGCAATATATTCTTTAAGAAACAAGTAAACATAAAGTCTTATATTTTCCATATAAAAAAAAATGTGTCATATAATTTAATTTAACTAAAATGCCAGGAAACAACTAGAAAATCCAATACACCATACACAGATTATGCTGATAGATGAAAAATAATAATTTAACCCTAGGATAATAAATATTTTATGGTTAAATGGTGTGAATTTACACCAGTATAGTATGGGAAAAATGTTAAGCCCTCTTTTCTGCTGCTCTTAAATTAACTTTGTATTAAAGAGAATTTAATCTAACCAAAGGAACAGCAATAGCAGTCTATTGTAATTACATTACTAATTTAACAAATGAAAATTACTTCAAAAAACATTTCTATAACACTGAATATTTTTCACCTAATGAATGAAGACAAGAAATATAATCCACTGATTCCAACAGAAAGGAGCATATAAATTTACCAAGCTTTTAACTTGGGAATATAACCCAATCTAGAGTTCAGGCTTTTCTATTACTTTTATGCATGCAAAACATTTGGGATGTAAGTAGTACTATTTACATTCTCCAAGAATAATGTGGTTACTATATAATCAGTCCCTAATATGAACAGTGAAAGTATCACTTTTATGGCTGAAGATGCCTATATTTCAGCAAGATTGTCATAAGCAACAGGTGGAACAGCATATTCAGTTTTGTAAAGAAAACAATAAGAAATATTCTCACCTTCTGTGGGATGATTTATGTTATCATGTCAGGTTGCCTACAACTGTTTCATTATAGTATCTAATCCTATTACATACTGCTAATCGTTGAACTATTGCAAGGAAAAAAATGTTCCTATAATGAAAGAGGACTACCATAATGAGCAATTGGGGTGGTTGAGATATGATTGTAATTGTCCCTTAGAGTGGGTGTCTCACTTCTGAATTATAACTAAATTAGAGTTACACAGAAAAAAAAATTAGCAGTAAAATAATTATATTAGAATACTTTTTTTTCAATAATCAACAAATGAAAAAAAGGAAAACAGACCTAACAGATATGTGAACAGACTAAATAACAGAATAACAAAAATGTTAATTCTCTTATAGATAGTTTCCCAAATTACTCTAAAATAGTTGTAGAACTGGTCACAAAAGAAGCGGTAGGTTCAATAATTAGGTCTTAAAACATAATATTATACAGATAATACAAATGCATAACCCCTAGATACATAACATCATTTATGTTATAGCCACTAGTCTATGAGTTTCATTCAATTCAAATGAAATAATACTACATATAAGTTTGCTTCAATTAGAATAAATTTCTTCAATAGTTAAGTATAAATAAACGTAAATAAAAAATTTCCACATTTGGAGCAATTGCATAATAGATACAAGCAGTTAGTTCACATCTTAACAACCACTCTTTATATCTACCTAGGAAACTTACATAAACTGAAGAAAGAAATGCTATTAAACATAAAAAAACTCAATTAGGTCTACTGCAAACTACTGTGATTTTCTTCTACAGTAACATTAATAATTACAGGACCTATCCTAAACACCAATGAAGTTAGAAAAATGTTATTCAATTTATCTAGTAAAATTATCATACTAACAATAATTTTAAGGCTTTCTGATATATAACACAGCAGCTATTATCAATTACTAACTATTAAATGGGTTAACTGCTTTCTGCTTTCAATTTAAGATAAAAAGGCCTGCTACATAATTACGTTAATTTTATCAGCTCTGGTTTACAGGAGATAAAGAGTTATGCCGATACACAGCTTGGTCATACTGGTCACCGTGTTCTGCAACATGTGGTGATGGAGCAACAAGACAAAGAACACGCAATTTGAACACAGGAAAACATTTTAATATTGAAATTTGCACGGAAAGAATTGATAAAGAACACTGTCACGTTTTACCGTGCAATTAATAATTTGTAAGTTTAATTTAACTAAGATATATTTTCATAATAAAACAAAGCATTGATGAACTGCAACACAAAACAAACAAAAAGAAAACTACTCAATGTAAAAAAAAAAGCAGACATAAATGACAACTAACTCAGAACAGTTATCAGCATGTTTTTAAGTTTAAGAATCCAGTATTTCAGACCCAGACCTCAAGCATATCCAACTACTGCAAACCACAATTCCATATCTTTCAGTAAATTAAAGTTAATATTTAAGCATTTCCAAAAACCCAACTACAAATATATCAGTAAAAGCAGGAAAAAAATAACCCCAAATAAATTCTACTGGTTCTCAATGTACATATAAAGATTAGGTAATTGAAATGTCCAATTAAAAAATATTGAATTTAGAATAAATTTTATTGTGTACATTTTAAGTAGAAAATTACACACAAACAATCTATTATCCCAGTAAATATAATTCAACAGGAAGTAGAATCTAAAAATATCAAAAGGTAGTAAATGTTGTGAAGAGCAATAGTGTGACAATCATAAAAAATGGTCATAATTTAGAATGTAATAATTTAAATTACCAATATTTACTAGTCCTTACTTCTTCTAGGAATTGTGAACCTTTTTTATATCTGAGAAACCTCCAAACATTTGAAAGATATACAGAGCTGGAGAATGTAAAAATCTATAACAAGCAGGTATGTGAGAAAGGCTGAGCAGTAAAATAAATTCTGAAAATGACTTTTTCTTGATACATCAGTATTAATACATCCTGACCAGTAAACACTTAAAGCTGTACAATTCAATGTTTTTAGTAGTACCATTTGAAAGCAACACAAAACTTCAGCTGTTCCTTTCAAGGAAATATCTCCTTCATTCCTACAGTTTTAGCACGTGCCCATCTGGAAGTTGAAGATGTAGCATATGGAAAATTAAAGGAACATTTCAAATAAATTAAACAAAACTTGATAAAAATTACAAAAATTATCAAAGGTGTATACAAAAACTGATATTAGAAATAGAAGGAAAAGCTAACAAGTGATAAAGTAAACAGAAGGGCAACACATGAAGGAAAACTTATTTGATGAGTTGTTGGAGAAAGTAGTCATTAATTAGGAAAGAATTTAATGATCAATCGTATTTGACAATTAAAATTGTTTTCAACATAGTGTTTTGTAAGGGGTGAATTGTGGTTTCATCCCAACAGTCTCATAAATTCTCAAAAAAATGGAAACTGACAAATGAATAAAATCCTTAAGAGAAACACAAAAGATGAAATATCAATGTACGATATGCAGAAATTGTATTAGTCTCTAAATTTTTTTAGAAGTAAAGAATAGTTAAAAAGTGTATATTACAATCTTTTAAAAACTTAATATACAGATAAATAATGACAAATTTAATTGCTGTACTTCAAGACAATGTTATGTTCTATGCCAATTTAGGCCACTAACAAGAGTTAAAGTAGCTTAACAGAATTTATGACCACTCATAAAGGGTGTTGGGTATGTATTGAAAATAAAATATAATTTTTAAATTTGTAAGTCGTAAAATGGATGATTCAGACAAATCCCAAAAGATTCTAAAATCTGAAGAAAAAAATCACTTGAACCCATAAACCAGGGTCCAATTTATTTTTTATCATAAATTATAAATGAATCATTTCTAGTACCACACTAAGAGAAAAGGTTAATTTCTGAACAAGAGTTTGCCATCAAATCTTTTTCAATTTTAGTAGAACTCATTTCAAGGTTGATTACCAACCACCAGCATTCAGTATCCAGAATTTCATCTGTGGAAAGGACATGGATTTTTATATATATATACACGCACACACACACACACACACACACCTGAGGTCTGTAAATAAAGTAATGAGACTGGTTCAGAAAAACTTTTTATTTACAATCCAATTATACATGGACTCTATCACTTTTTAAATAGTTCCCTTGGGAAGCCATGCAATGCTTCAAACAGTTTTCCCACTCTTCACAACAGTGTTGGAATTCAGAAACCAGAATATCCTTCAGATGGTTGGTTACATTTGTTTAATGTTTTCTACTGTTCCAAAATCGTGTCCTTTGAAGTCTTTTTTTTTTAAATCGGGTATAGGAAAAAGTTGCAGGGACTCAAGTCAGGTGAATAAGGTGGTTAAGAAACGATAGGAATGTTTTTCTTTGCCAAAAGTTTATTAATTGAGAGTGCAGCGTGACAAGGTGCATTGTCATGATGTAGCATCCAGTTTTCTTTGATGGGTGGTGTCATATGGGCAACGCTGCAGTCTTTCAAGAATTTCTCAGTGAACATATTGATTTACAGTCTGTCATGTACGCAAAAACTCCTTATAAACAATGCCTTTACCATTGAAGAAACAATTAGCATTGTTTTGATTTGCTTACTTCTGCTTTTTTGATTTGTGATGAATTTAAAGTGTGCCACTACTTGCTCTGGCGTTTTGTTTCTGGGTCATACTCAAATATCCAAGATTCATCACCAGTAATAACAATTTTTAAAAAATCAGGATCAGTTTCAATTCGCCCTAGAAGATTGTGGCACCCTGTTGTTTTTATGTTCAACAGTCAGGTTTTTTGGGACCAATTTTGCACAAACATTTTTCATGTTCAATTTGTTTGTCAAAATTTGATGGACTGTGGTATGGTTTAAATTTAATCGTTCTGCAATCATTCTGTCAGTTAATCGCTAGTCGTACTGTATCAAGTCTCTGATACACTAAACATTGTCGTCACTTGTTGACGTTAATGGTCTTTCAGGGCGTGGGTGGTACGCATCTGATTCCCGGCCATCTGAAAATGCTTTAAACCACCTAAAAACTTGGGCTCGTGACAGAGCTTCATCTCCATATACACTTTCAATTTTGAAAAGTTTCAGTAGCATTCTCAACAAGTTTAACACAAAACTTAATTGCACAACACTGCTCATAATTAGTAACACTCATATTTGTAACGCACAACAAAAACTCGTTTCATGAAAAGTTTGTTTATCTCACGTGGGAACAATAGACTAAAAGTATTAATACCTAATATAAATCAGCTGTTCATATAAAAATGTGTTTATTAGTAACTTTACAGTGTTGACAATTTGGCTACCAAAAAAACCTAGTCTCATTACTTTATTTACAGACTTAGTGTATATATATATATATAATTTATTAATTTTTATTATGCTATAATCGAATTATTTCAATCATGACTAAGGATGCAGGATTCCACGAAAGTACTTTCATGAAAAATTAAGGTCTTATCTCAATATTCTATATTGGGTGGTTTATTTAATAGAATTTACATTTATATGTAAATCCATGTCATCATGAAGAAATTGATGTCATTCATGAAAATTCATTCCTCAATTAGATACATATCTTCCAAACCAAACTTATGAATTCAGATGTTACTATTTTTTTACAATACTATTTCTGAAATATTTCTTGACAAAATCTCCTGCGATTCCCTTTAAATTTATTTCATAACATACTTTAATTATAGTTTGAAATATAATAATTTTATTGATTGATATTTAAATTTATTTAACTTATTTTTTATTATTATTTTCATAATGATATCAAACAGATGATATTTGTAATTTTTATAACTATTTTTAAACCCACTTTAAACATTTTCTTTTTGAAATCTGCTTTTCAACAATTTTTATTTTTTATTTTTATTTAATTAATTAGCAGACCCGGCAATGCTTAGCTATTGCTAGATTTGAGAGTATGTATATATATAGATTAAATGAACACAATTGAAAGTCTGATAAAACATTAACAAAATGAACACTATGGAACTTCACAAAATTTAACCTTTTCCCTTTCCTTCCCCAATTTTTTCCCCTTCTTCCCTTTTACCTTTATCGATTTTACCCTTTCTCCCTTTTTCCCCGAATTTAAATCGCTCCAGTGGTTTTTTTAGTCTATATCGTACACAAAATTGGAAACACTGAAACGGAATCGTAAATATTTAGTATAGCGAGTGTTGCTTTTACATCCAACAGATACCACTGTTTTTACATATAAATAGCAGGTATATAAAAACATGCGTGTATTCGAATGCAATGTTGTGTCAAAATTTCAAAGCAATCGGTGAAGATCTTTCAGAGATTTAAGATTTGAACAAACATACATTTACATTTTTATTTATATAGATTTCATGCAATTTTGCTTTTAAACTTTGGGCAATGTAACTATCTGCCATTTCATTTTTTCAAATTAGTGAATGCTTCATGTCACTCCTTTGATAAAAGACAAGTAAGTATCTATGTCATGAAAATTAGTGTACCCATTCTGGAGTTGAAGAACACAGATATTCCATCTAAACACACAATCCTCTTCAAGAAGTTGTTTGGTAAAAAAATCAACAATTTCTATGAGTCTACAGAATAAAAAACATTGGAGAAACTAAAAGAAATAGGAAATATTGAAATATACTAAAAAAAAAAGTATTTGAGATATAGATTACATTTTTTTGATGGTCAAATGACAGTTTTTGTTAATTCAACCCTATTACATACAACCCCATTACAGACATAAAGAATTTAGTAACAGAATACTTTTTTCAAAAATACATAACTGTAAAGAAAAGATTTAAGAATGACATTCTCTTAAGTTCACACCAAAGCATGCAAAAAAAGAAGAAACAAATGGTTTTAATATTTCAAAACAGTTCAACAAGATTTCCATTAAAATACACCATGATCTCCCTACTACATACAAACTGGATTAGTGATAGATCTCTCGAATGAAAAACTAGTAACAATTCGATTATTGAAATATCTTGAGATCTCTTCAACTGAATCATTCGAATGATGTTCTCACTTGGAATACACTACAAATGTATAAGTAAATGTATGTAGTAGGTGAATACTACTAATGTTATGAATGATAAGTAAATTTTACTACTACTTTAAATCCGTCACTCACTCGGATTTGAAAGATAATAGGCCAAATAATACCTACTAATAGGGATATGAATGATGAGAGAATCTCAACTATTACTTTTCATTTTTGCTCGAATGAATATTTTAACACACAATTATTAGTTCCAGCAATGAGACATATTTATTTTTTGACATCCTTTCTCGCTACTTTTTTCACTATCCTCTCACCACTCCTACTATTAATTTGAAAAAAAATTTATTTAAATTTATACTCACCGTAAACTGTTATAAATTCCATGTCTTAGGAATTAACAGATCGCCACATTATTATAATTCCACTATCACTTTTATTAATTACACAATAGATATCGTTTAAATAAAATGCCAAAATTATATATTAATTTTTTTTTCTTTAATTAAAAAGGGAAAAATTTGATGCAGCAGTGCTAAATTCTTAACTACAAATCATTAATTATGGTTCTTTTGGAAAATATGATATCAAAATGATCAAATAAAATAAAATAAGAATGTTCTCCATCAGTTTCAAATGCCATTTATAATTTTTTTTAAAATTAGCTTATGTTCTATTTAATATTTTAATTACTTTTTTTCACAAATACATTAAATTATGGTTTTAATTTTTGTTCATTAATTAAAGTTATTAAACTTAATAACAGGAAAAAACAAGTTATAAAAGATAAATCAGTTTAAAATTCCACGTTAAAATAACCATTTAAAAATTTATTTTGTCAGGTTTTTTGGAGATGGTCCATTCCTACACAAATTGATTAGCGCTGCCCAGCCTTAGAAAACACTCTTTCTGAAGGGACTGATGTTGCAAGTATACAGGAGTATTTTAGATTTATCTTATATAATTCAGGTAATGAATTTTTATGCAATTCCCAAAATTTCAAAGGATTTTTCAATCTATTTAAATGTGGCATTTCCAAATACTGTCATATTTGCAATGTTATGGTTGTTCCAGGGGTCATTGTTGTTTGGACTTTACATAATTTTTTTTCAAATAAACTCCAAAGACAGTTAGGATTTGTTGTATCTGAGGTTGTAAGATTTTCATCTAATGGCTGAGTATCAACGTCCATTCAACTTGAATTAATTAAATTTATAACCTCATCAGTTATCCATTTTTGGGCATTTTATTCTACGCCAAATGCAGTTTTTTTTTAATCTCTGATCAAAAAAAGTAGCTTTAGCTACTAATTTATTGCCTTCCAAATGGCCATACTTTTTGCCAATAACTTCAAGTAAATCTTTTAAATTAACTCCAACATTTGTTTTTGGAATTAAGAAATTTAATGTACGCTGCAACCCCCTTACTAAAGGAACAATTAATGCCATTGTCAGATATTTTTCTCCTGACAACTCAACAATCAATTGCTGAACAGGCTTTAAAACACGAATACAATCAGTGATGATTATCCATTCTAAGACATCCAAATATTGAGCAGCTTTTGGAATTTAAGATATAATAATGAAAATGTATCTTTTACTTCCAACAGCCTTTCCAGCATCATTAAAGCATAATTCCACCTGGTAGATATCCTGTTTTAAGTTTTAATACAGGTTTTCCCATGGTTATTTGTTTATCCCTTAATTAGGATTTTCAACCAATGATAAAGGCTGGAAATCAGTAGCTACTACCATTTTAATGATGCACCTATCAACTGCAGTTTTTTCTGCAGTAGATAACTCTTTGTCATAACGTCCAAACAAACATAGTTATTTTTTAGACAGAGCTACATTTATTTTATTTAATGAAATTTTACAACCTGGTGGTTTGGCTGATGTGGAAGGAACGGGATCTGCTATTGCTGGTACTGTGCATTGGTGAGGTTGATTAATTGATGAAATAGACGTTTGAGAAGTATTCCCTTTTTCATTAGTATTATTATTATTATCATCTAATTCTTCATTTAACTCCAAAGGATTTTTCCATTTTAAGCGCTATTTTAGATTTTCAATATTGCCAAAAAACTTTATTATAAATGTTTATTGCAAATTTTACAAGAAAAACTATTTTTGATTTCATTTTTAGTAAAAAAAATGTTCAAATGATCGATGATTTCCCCCTGGTTTCATATTTCTACTCTATAAATACAAATTAAGAAAGTTTCTAAATGGCTAAATTATAAAAAAAAATGATGAAACTCAATAAAACAAAAGTTTAATGAAATAGTCTCTAAATGAGTAAATTCTAATAAGTAATAACTCCTACAATAATAAAATAAATTAAAAATTCTGTAGACTGAAAAAACTAAAGAAACAAAACTCAAAAACGCTATTATTTAACACTAGCTGAAATGGTAATAAATTAACGCAGGATATATAAACAAAAAACAAAGTTATCAAAATATAAGCAACTGATTGAAAATGAGATATTAAAATAAAACCACTTTATTTGCAGAAAATAATTTTTATGGAGGTAGTAATTACAGAACCAGTAACCTGTAGTCAATCATAACTTATAAAATGATCCATTAGTAATAGCTATTAAAGTGTATTAGTCAAACTAATAAATCTTATTCAATGTTTGTATTTATGAAAAAAATAAGTAATATTCATAATTCAAATGAGTCATTTGATGATTATTAATATTTCAATTATTAAAATCATTCAATTTTGACCATCAATAAGCTGGATCATACTCCTGGCAATTATTTGTAATACATGGTAAATTTTTTTTTTTTTTTTTATTAAAAAAAACAAACTATAAAATTGAGAATAAAAAAGTCTCTAACAACTTTGTATCTTTGTATGACAAACCATAAAGTCTGTAGGATTTCAGATACATAGATGTGTAAATAACTCAAGTGCAGTTGTAGCTGTAGAATTACATATGCAAATGAAAGTAATAGACACTACGTAAACTATGTCAATATTTTAGTTTTACTCTACATATGAAAATGTAAATTCTATTTTTATTCACAATAACCCAGTTTATTCCAGTTGACCTTCACATATTTTTATTGTGTATGTTTACAAAATGAAGAAAAGTGCAAAGAAAATTGTTTTCCCCTATATAAAGACAGTAGTGAAGTTGAGGTAACAGTAATGGTAATGAAGTTCTTTAAGAAACAGATGCACAGAATATATTTTGATTAACCATTTTTAAAGACTAAGACAAAACCTATAACAGATAAGTTAGTACAGTTCCAAAACAATGTCTATAACTAAACAGATTTTTAACAAAAACAAAAGTATCATCATACAAACTGAATGTGTTTCATCAATCAGAACTGCATAGAAAATATTCTTCATTAATACCTTGGGTATTAGGCACAAATATTTCTTAATTAGAGTTCATAAATAAATACAAGCTAAAAGACAGTAAAAATACTGAAAATAAAATTTTACTGGCTTGGTTGTATCTAATCAGCCAATCTCCACAGCTAAATCAAGAACTTAAAAGGCAGAATATGATACACTTAATGCATACATACATATGCATACTGCTTCTTATACATTATATATATAAATATACACACACAGCAATCAGCTCTGCTTAAGCACTATTTTTCATACTTCTTTAGACAATTAATTAATAATAAATACAGTGTTTTCAAATCCCAGTAACATATGACAAGTTTCATCATTTCAACAACTTCTTGATAGAAATTTAATTCCCTACAACTGTGGGTACACTCATTGTGATAAAAATAGATTAACAAACAATTAAATAATCATAATAACAAGTTAGGTAAATTTTAAAATAAATATGTTTTTAAATTTTTAGGACACAGAAGAAGGAAGCATGCAAATGGATAAACAAGATCAGTGAATATGAAGAAATTATTGGGCACATAATTATTTTACTTTAAGATTTAAAAATACATAAATATAATTAATTGATGTTCAAATGTATTAACTGAGTATTTTAAATACAGTAAGTATTTTTTACTTTTGAGTGTGTGAGATATTATATAGTTTTATGCTGATCTTGTCTGTTAATTGTAATAAATTTTGATAAAGTATTTTACATCTATTTAAATATATTTATTGTAACATAATTTAGGTAATTTTTAATGTAAAATTAAATATTTTAAATGAAACTAACTTAAGCATTATATTTTATGATTTATACTCTTAAACCTCTTCATTTTACAGGTCAGTATCTGTAGTAAGTAAATTGTACTCCATCACAAACATTCTACAACAAATCCATTTCCTTGAATTATAAAACCATACAAAAAAAGCATGTTGAGACAAATAATGAAACAAAATGTAAAACCATTTTACGCGCACATAAACCGACACGTGCACATTAAAGCAATTGCCATCTAACTATGACCTAAAAGGAATTATAACTATCAATAATTATAACAAGAGCAGAAACATTTGATACTTTTGAAAATGAAATAAGGGGGCATAATTTTATATAAATGTACTTTATTGAGGTACTAATAATCTAGGAACAATAGAGATTTAATAGAAGTTGACAAAAAAAAGTTATTTATATAGATTCAACAATATCTACCCTGGTATGCAATTCCAAAATTCAAATCATATTATTTGCTATAAGACTCTATTTTCCATTGCATATTTTAAATTCTACAGTTAGCCATGGCAGTATAGCTGTGTTTACAAAATAATACTACAGTAACCTGACAGAAAAATATATGCGGATGAAATGTCAATGTAACAGAATGGTCAATTCACATCTTCAAATCATTAAGTGACATGTTTTCCTTAAACAGGTTATGTGCAGTGTTTGTGCTCACAGCTGCTCGTATGCTATAGCCCATCTTAATTAATGTACAACTGATTTTTATGACAAAATTATTTAAAATGTCAATGTATCAGTACTCAACACTCGCTTCACTTTATTCATTCCATAATTATCTTCAAACAATAGGACTTAATTTAACAGGACCAAATACATCTAAAAAATAACTTCAGACAAAGCAAAGGACACAATGGATCCCAAGAATTTCAGTAATTTTTTTTGTTGGTTTTTCAAGGTGAAAAACAATTTTATATTACAATCACCCAGACATGATGTATTTGTTTTAAAAAATACTAAGAGTTAAAGATTCACAATTAAAAACTGATTAACAATAAAAACATCTTTAAAAACAATTAAAATCCATCTTAAAATGAAAAACCTGTAGTGTATGCTAAAAAGAATAAAATTACAGCCTTACGGCAAATTGCATAAATGGCTGAAACACGGTAATCGAAATATTTGAATATAAACAGATGGCCCTAAGGAATCGTAAAACATGAGATAACTTCGTTTCATTATCCCCTAGAATAATTCGCATGTTAGCCCCTAGTTTAAATTTGAGCTGCAATGTCGCATAACAGATACAATCCAGAAGGATGTGGTGCACTGTTAGTTGGCAGTCACAGCGAGCGCAAAGGGGATGCATCTGTTTGCATCATCAGATATTCATGAGCGAGTCTAGTATGCCCTATTCACAAACAGCAGATAATAACCTCCTTTCAACAGTTACATCTTAATTGAGCAAAGTTTATTGTTCAAGGTGGCATCCTATTCACTTTGCCAATAATCAAGAACTACCCTCCTCAGGAAATAGAAAAGATTATTAAAAGTAATAGAACTGATAAAAGGAAGCTGAAAACAAGCCTCTTTTGCCACACTGTCTGCACGCTCATTGCCTGAAATTCCTGTATGGCTGGGGATCCAGCACTTGTATTACATCTAGTCATTTGCAAAATTACACAGTGAATCTCACAAAAAACAGGATGTCTGGAATATATGTTACTAATCGCCTGTAGGGCACTCATGTTATCTGAGCAAACAAGAACATGTCAAAATTTTGGGTTAACCAAACATAAGGCCTCATTAATGGCATACAGTTCTGCAATGAAAATGCTGGTGATGCTGGGAAAGCCAAACATGTATGTTCTGTTGCCAACCACAACCAACAGAATTAACATTCCTAGAACCGTCTGTATAAACTTTAATTTATCAGGATTCATGCTATTTATAACACTATAAAATTCATTTCATAAGATAACCGAATTCGTGTTCTTTTTATTATACCGATAAAGATCAAAGCAGTAATTAAAGAGAGAAGGCGGGCAGGGGGGAGGGGGTAATAACATGGAGCAACAGTAAGGACTGAAAGTAATTGTAGCTGAGAGGAGGCATTGAGCTATGATGCAGTAGATCTTCACTATTCCTAGTATCAATTAACAAACGCCACATCAAAAGTTAGATGAGTTGGTTGCGCCTTAATGCAAGCTACATTGGAGCATATCATTTGCTTTGAGCCACCTCTTTAAAGAGATGGCTCACCTCTTCCCACCAGCAGACTTACCACGGGGCTTGAGCAAAAACCACACGTGGCAAAACGGATGAATCAAGCACCTTTAGAACGTTGGCCTGCACCGACGAATAAGCTACGCAGCCATAGTCCAACGGTAATGGACCACAGCTCGGTAAAAGTGCAACATGCACTCACAATCGTTTCCCCATGGGGTATTAGTAATTTCAGTAGAGCATGGCTTCAATCGCAATGTTTTCACTATTTAAAAAATCTAAATAATAATAATAACGGATTATTATACTTTGTTTCTTATAGAAATAAAGTAATTATATTTCTGTTTGCATCAATGTAAATGGTGTCTGTTCAACACTAAATTATATACAACCAATAATTCTAATCTTAAGACTATTAAATTTCACATTGTACGTTATTTTATATTTGTATTAAAAAACGAAACAATATATTCTATGTAAAAAATAAACAAAATCAATGTGAAATTTCTGAAAAAATAATGTAATCCCATGTTACAACCTACCTGTTTATGTAATATTAACCCTGTTCCTTTGCATGCATAAAATTCTTTTATGGACTTCTCAATAATAAAATAACTAGAAAATACATAATACAAAATTTTACATTTTCAGAAAGCCGCTTCTGATTAGAAGCGAAATTAATAAAATAAATATCTTCTTTAAAATTGACTGTTACTTTGACCTCCGGGACCAGCGTTTGGTAATTGCTTCAGAGAATGAGATGAATGATTTTGTAACGTGTGTGAAAATGTCATGCCTAACCGGGATTCAAACCCGGGACCTCCAGATGAAAGGCCGACGCTATCACTCGCGCCACGGTGTCACTGTCACTTTGGGAGTAGCTATTTGACGTGAGAGAGGCGACGTCCCACATACAATAAGGGTTAATAATTTCAGAAGTACTAAGTTACTACACGTAATCCGAGACTGTAACACAATAGAATAAAATTAAAACTTCTGCAGTAAGCATAATCGGGTGAGAAAATTTTGGATAATGTATTTTAGAACCAGAGTCTAGAAAATTCAATAAGATAAATATTAAGCTGGCCTTTTACATGTGGTTAGAAAAGTGAATTTAAAACATAATTCTAGAAAGATCACGTCACGCTATACCTTGACCCTTCTATAATTGAGGTTATCTACTAACTTCCTAAAATACTTCAGAATAAAATAACAATAGATTTTTAACGGTAAAAGTCAAATCACTTACAATTTATTACAAATTACTGTATCAGAGAAAAAAAAACATCAAAAAAGGGAATCTGTAACACACTTCACCAACAACTCTGTATGTATCATGATCATAAAAGGACAGCGCTAACACGTAATGAACTCCTGCAACCAAATTCTTACTTTTCTTTCTGATTTCATTCGTCTAAATATTGTAACTATAAGTATATTATTTTCTAATAAACTATGAATTTTGTAAAATGGATGTATAATTCAATAACTTAGAGATAAATTAAAAACATGTTGATACGATTTAAAAAAATAACATTACTTCTATAGTTGTAATGGAAAATTCGCAAACTAGTCGTTCCTTCGATTCGACTCTTTATACTGAACGAAAGTATCGAGAATCGGTTTACGGGAAAACCAGATTCTTTTTACTATTCTCAACAATTAATTGTATTGGCGACAGGAAACCAAATATTTCTCAGTTGCGATTCGATTCATAGCATTACAATCTTTTTAGGGAGGGTACTCCAACTGTACCAAATTCTAGTTGCGTTGTTTACTTTATATTCACACGCGATGCATAACTTATTACATCAGCAACACTAATGTTTATTGAACATTCGGAAAATTTGTTACTGATGATAATAAAATATTTTCATTAACTGCTCTGTTTAACTGTGTTAACCTTAAACAATTTAATTTTATCTGTAAGCACTTTTTTTATGTTTAATCACCTACTACAGCAAAGTCAGAGTTGGTAGAATTTAGAGCTAGTTTGGTGTGTTTTTTTTGTTGAGATGGTAGATGATGAAATGAAGCAACGCAATGTTCTTCTTGAATAGTTATATTTAATTTGTCGTCACCCTTGACATTTTAATTGAATTACAATGGTACATTAAACTTGAGAGTGTATGACACTTTAGTAATAATTGAACTTGAACATTATCAAGAAACTATGAGTCCTCTTGGACTGAAACGAAAACACGACCACAGTGTGCGGGACTCTAAAGTAGAATACTTGTACGAGCCTCACCTTCCGGTTAGCGCTAGCACCCACTAGATCGCAGCACCGGACGGCTTGACGTGGAACGGAACAAGTCATAAAATTATTTTTATTTTATTTCAATTTATTAAAAGTATTTATAACTAGAAAATTTATCTTTAACTAATATCACAAAAGATATAAATGATAAAATGAATAATAATTATATATGACATAAATAATTAAGCGACATCAATATCAAATTATTCATAACAAAATCAATAATTTAAAATAATGTAGCTGTACCGTACCTTATTTCTGAGCGAGCCATTAATTCCGACTTTTTTTTTTTTTTTATCACATCGATAGTTATGGTTTATATTTACTTTAATGTTTTTACTAATAGGCGCACAGTTATTTATTTACACAGTCATACACAAACATTTTGTTTTTAAAAATGTTTGGTTCTATTATCACAAAAAAATATTAAAAAATAAGCAAAATAAATAATTAGTTAAATACTTTTCAAATAAACATTATAGTATTTTACATATTTACATGTAGAAACATATTTTTTTCGAAATTCTTTGAAGTAAGTATACTTCGCCTTTCAGATATTAACTGTCCCGTTTTTGAAAAAAATCATTCACGGGGAACAGAGGTTGCAGGAAATCCAAAGTCTAGTTTGTATTATTCTTAATAATCATGGATAAATAATCGCCTTTCTTTCCACTAAGGAAGAGGATTTTGTACTTAAGATGAGCGGTTCATTTATATATTTATCTAGCTTTAAAATTAGTGCTACTATTGGGTTTGAATTAGTTAAAATTGCCGTTACTTTTTTATCAAAATCTTCCCATGCAGTTGAAATGCAGGGTTTCTGCAATCTCTTGTTCAGTTTCAAACCTGTTGCCTTGTTCGATCTAAATACTTCAAACTTTCTGTGAAAATTTTGTGTAAGCATATTGGTAAGATACTTTATCTTTAAAGCCTTGTTTTTTTAAAGCGAGAATCTAATATCATGCTTTCAAGTAAAATATTACTATTTTCAACATCCTTAAATCTATGTTGCAGTTGGTCTAACATCTTGTTACATACTTTAACGATTTCAGAATTTTGAGCAGATTTAATTTCAAGTACGTCGTGTCATCATCACTCGCGCCAGTAAACAAATTTCTGAAATAGTAACAGTCTTTTGAGAACTTATTTCAATAGTTATCTCTTCAAAGATTTTCAATAATTTGCACATTTCAGTTATAACTGTCCACTCATCAAGTGCTATATTATTTAGAATTGGATTCACCAAAGCGATAATCGATATTAGTGGTTCTTTTGTTTCTAATAATCTATTAAACATGAACAAGAGTGAGTTCCATCGCGTAGGCACTTCCTGTTTTAATTTTAATACTTTAAAATTCATTTGTCGCTGCATGTTTTAAAGTTTAGAGGAAGCATGAGAACTTCATTGAAAAAATTTAATAATTGCCTTCGATTTTACCACAATTGTTTTTATTTCTGATACTGCTGTGCTTGGACAATTAAATTAATTGTCTGCCCTAAGGAAGGAATATGGCTTAGTTGACAATTGCGAATAGCAGCTTTTAAATTTGCTGAATTGTCACTAACAACTGCTCCTCTTTTGTCAGTAATAGCTCATTCATTGAATTTACCTTGTAATTCAATGGCAATGTTTTCAGTCGTATGTTGACTACAGATTTCCATACAAGTAAGTAATTGGGTTTAAATTACAATCATGGTCAATGAAATGGATAGTTATGGACATATAATTGTTATTTGAAACTGATGTCCAACTGGCAGTCGTTATTGCGCATGCAATAATATATTATATACTAACTTACGAAACTAGTTGTAATTGTTTTCCGACAAGGGAGCAAATACCCAGGGTTTAACATGTGAACAAACTTCTTGAATTCTTCATCCTCAACGAGTGAAATAGGTTGATATTCTTTAATTATTAACCTAATTAATTGAAAATCTAACGTTCGGCTTTGAATTGAAGGACAAGTTTCGTAACAAAGGAAGTAAGGAACAACTATTGTGTTTTTTTTTTTAGGACAGAGATGTTATTGGATGCACTGAAGAAGGATTAGGCGATTCAACAAGGTTTGTTAATGTAAGGGTTAATTGCTGCGATTCATTCGGTTCAGTCGCAATAAACGCAGTAGGATTTAAATTATAATGCATTTCTGAAACATAATCAGAAGGACAAGGATTTTTTGTTTTGAAATATCAACTCTTGTGTGTTTAACTTTAATATAACGAGGTAGATTACTAGTCGTCCCACCAGCATAGGATACTGAGCTACAACAAAGATTACACAAAGCTTTTCCAGGGCTTGCTTTTGTTGACCCGCCGGGTTGGTCTAGTGGTGAACGCGTCTTCCCTAATCAGCTGATTTGGAAGTCGAGAGTTGCAGCGTCCAAGTCCTAGTAAAGTCAGCTATTTTTACATGGATTTGAATACTAATTCGTGGATACCGGTGTTCTTTGGTGGTTGGGTTTCAATTAACCACACATCTCAGGAATGGTCGAATTGAGAATGTACAAGACTACACTTCATTTACACTCATACATATCATCCTCTTAAGTATTATCTGAATGGTAGTTACCGGAGGCTAAACAGGAAAAGAAAGAAGAAAAGAAGGGCTTACTTTGGAAAAGCAAGTCCAGATGTTCTTTTTCTGCAGCTCATGTTTATAAATTTAAAAACAAAATATTCTTTTTTAAAAGTGCTTATAAAATATCTACTTACGTAAAAACTAATGATTTAAAAAAATAATACCGATAAACATTTAAAAAAAAATCGTTTTCTGATAATGTAAAGTAAAAAAATCGTACGAAATTGTGTAGGCCCGAATAAAAAAAATATAAACAAACTAAAAACACAACTCTAAATAGAACACGCAAAGATTATGCACAATGAAAACAGAATCAACTGTCGTCTTTTATCCGTCTACTAAGAACAATTGTAAAATACAGCTTGAGCATGACGGTGTGCGCAAAAGAACTACAGTGATTAATATAGTTCAACATAGCTTCCCACCCGAATGAAATTAAAAGAAAAAAGAATAATGATGTCATATAGAATGTGTGCGTAACATTTAAATTTTCCTTTCTCTGTTCAGCGATGAGCTTTGTTGATATAAGCTTGTTTTCGTAAAGGAATCGAATAAGAGATGAAATAAGGAGAATAGTTGGGTAGATGAAGAGAACAGAGCATGTATACTAGAAATGATAGGCTACTAAAAATCGCATTCAACCGAAAAAGAGTCGAATAAAGTTGAAAAGAGAAGAATCGAAGGATTTAGTAGGTATGTATCAATTGAGCCGAACAGGTGTATGAAGAGATGAACCGCTAAACATAGGTGAAGAAGAGAAAGAGAGCATTCGCATTAGAAGCGATAGGATTCTAAGTTTATTAAACATCGTATTGAACCGAAAAAGAATCAGATGTTTTCTTAAGGAGTCGAATAAGAGTTGAAAAGAGAAGAATCGAAGCCATTTAGTATGTACGCATCAGTTTAGTCAAACAGAAGTATGAAGAGATGAACCGCTAAACTTGGTTGAAGAAGAGAAAGAGAAAATGCGCATTAGAGTTTACAGCTCTGGTAGTGGTGGGAAGGAAAAAAATCATTTAATCGGACGAACGATTCTTTTTTACGATTCCTTTCTGAGAATCGAATCGAAAGAATTGATTCCTGAAATAGAAACGTTTATCCCACCACTAAACGGCAAGCCGCAATCTTGAAACAGCTGATAAAAGTTCCGTCGAGATTGACGAGTTGAAGTATGTTGTGGAGGTTACGCTATATATTACCTATGTTAAGTTATGAAATCTTTTTTATCATAAAATTAGACGATTCGGACGACTTTGAATGATACGTTTATGGATATGAGTTTTAACTATGTAGTCTAACGAATTATGTAATTACAGATACCGCTTAAAGAAAGTACAACTAATGCAAAAGGAAGTGACTTATAGGATCATTGCTTAGAAAATTTTAGTATAGTTTTAAAATGGAATTTATCACTGGTGCGTTAGCCGCTGTTGGTGCAGGATGTATAACCAATCCAATTGATGTTGTTAAAGTAAGATTTCAGCTACAGGGAGAATTAAAATCCAAAGGTCATTATGCAGTTCATTACAAAAATTTTTTTCATGCATTTTATGTGATAGCAAAAACAGATGGAATATTTGCATTACAAAAGGGTTTAGGCCCTGCTTTAGGTCACCAAGTGCTCTTAAATGGCACAAGATTAGGTGTTTGCCAGTTTGCAGAAGAAAGAAAGTGGAATGTTGATGAATCTGGGAAAATATCAATATTCGATACTGTTTGTATTGGTACTGTGGCAGGAATAATGGGTGCATATGCTGGTAGTCCGTTATACTTGGTATGAAACTACTGTCTTTTTATAGTTTATTTTTTAATCAAATTCTTATTCACATCATGATGTTATGCACTATAATATGGTGGAGTGATGAGAAAAATTATAAAATTTATAATTTGTTTTCATTGTGACAGCTGCTATCCAACTGAAATGCATTAGTGCATATGTGTAAAAGTTAGTCGATTTTGTAATAAGAATAATAATACTAATTCTATTAGTATATAACACTTTTGTATTTCAACCATCCCCTTAATACTGCAGTTACATAGAGCTTGGACTTAAGCGGCAGTACCTTATTTTGTTATGAACAATTGCAAGGAGTTACAGACTACTATCACCTAACCTCACTGCCTGTTATCATTCTTCTTGAGTAAAAAAACCACCTATTAATACTAGGTAAATAATACTGATATACAAAATGAAACAATTGTTAGTGTTTGTCTTAAGTTTGATACCTTGTTGTTTTGCATAGTTTACAGATCAGTAATTAGATTCTTTCTGTCACCCTCAGTTTAATAGAAATAAGGCATTAAAGGTCTAATAATGTTAGTCTAATGAGATGTGATACTTTCATTAAAACTTCTTAGCAGATGGTCTTATCTTATAGGCAGCCTCAGGTATATCTTGAATTAAAGACCAACTATAATCAGCTAGCATACTAACTCTTCATTTGCCTTTGTAACAGTTTTCCTATACTGAAATTCCTTTGTGAAACATTCATCACGTTTATCACTTAATGTCCTAAGGTTTGGGTTAGAGGGTCCAGATTTGATTCTAGGAAATGGACTTTCCCATAGTTCTATATGAATTTATCAGTTTATCTACAATATCCTGGGTATATTGTGATTTATGGGCAGCCAGAAATTATTGTAAATGTCTTTAAATGCTGTTTAAATAGTAAGTTTTACATCGGTTAATGCAGAGTAAAACATTTTACTTCTGACCAGTTTCCTTGTTTGTGGGCCATCAAAAATCCCATCTTTAATTTTTGCTTCACATTTGGGAATTTCTGCCTTATGTACAAGAATCCTTGATTGTCCTTAATAGGTTTTGCAAACATTTTTTTAATCCCAGTTTGATATGAAGGGGTGATAAAAATATTTTTCTGGTTTAACTAGAGATTCATGAATAATGTTTTTTTCGCCAGGAATTAAGTTCTCACATTTCCTCCCATGTTTTTCTACATAATGCTGATCCCTAGCCATCCCATTTGCAAATAAAACAACAGTATTTTGTACATCTTAACTGCATGACCTTGACAAAATACTATTACTTTTAAATTTCCACACATATTACAACTATGCTTTTTATAATTTTCTTTTTCAATAACAGTTTTCATAACATCGTACTTTTCTTTTGTATTAATTTACCAAAAAATCTGTGCAGAAGTATATTTATTTTGAAGCAGAACTGCTTTTCAGTTATACTTGGAAGATTCAATGAAAAGGCACCACTTCTCAGTTTCATGAACTTGCCCTGGTTATAACATAAGCTCATTGATAGTTGTACAGCATACTAAATAATTTTCTTTATCATAGTGTTGAGAAAAATTGTTCTGTTGATTTTGATACCAGAGTTTTTTTTTCTAAGTAAATTCCAACCTTGCAATCTTGAGCCTAAAAGTTTCAGCTTAATTTTTCTTAAGTTTAAATCTCTTACAAAGTCATTTAATTACTGGTAAATGTCTATATCACCTTGTGATATAAGATGTTGCTCACTGGATTGTAATTCAAAGTTTGAATCGTAGTTCTACTTCCACAATGTCTGTTTCTTCATCACTGTTTTCACAAAACAAGTTTTCAGGAACCTTGGAACGGGAATGGACCACTGTGAGGTGCAGGTCTAAGTGTAGTTGGCAATGAAGGATAGAATACAGTGTGTTTAGAATTTTTAGAAATTCCAGACAATGCAGTTAAACAGAAATAATAATTTGTTTAGTGATCTTTTGGTTCACACCAAACCATAGAGCATCAAGTGGCCTTTTGTGTGCCTTTTACCCATCTTAAGTTGACTGCACAGTTACTATGTACTACTTAATCATTGAAATTTATAAGCTATTTTATTTAAAAATGGAATGTTTTTCTTATATGATTTTGTAGTGAACTCACCAAACACTTAACAAACTAAACACTTAACATTATGGGATTTCACTATTCAGACACTTAATAAAATTGTTACACTGACTGAAGAGATTACACTAAAAGTAACAGCTAACAAACCTAACAAGTTTTGTGTTTTGAATTGTAGAGACATGATGATGAATCTTATTCATGTACAATTCAACAAAAAGGTTTGATGTGATGTTAATGTTATGACTTACGTTATTGTTTTATCCTTAATATTTGATAAATAGAGAGTTAAAAATATGTACTGAGAACATAAATATAAAATAATCGTATAAAATTAAAAATTTATATGTACAATCATGCATCGTATAATATCAACAATTTTTAAAATTTAAATTTGGAATTTTTAAAAAATACTGCTGATTGAAAAATTTTGATTTCAAACCCATTTTCAGCATAAAAAAAAGATTGTTTTGATGTGTCACATGTTAAGAAACAGAAATTGTGTTTTATCAGTGTAGGCAGTATGACCTGTGCTGTTAATTCACTGACATCCATATTAGTTTTACTTACTTCATGCATCTCCCATTGTTGGTTGATTAGCTGCAGGTCAGTACATTACTATTTCATTGAAGGGATCAGCATTTTTGTTCTTCACTTGCTGCCTCCATAGAAATTCACATAGTTAACTGTAGCGTGCTACAATGAGTTCCCCAATTTCTCATCTTTTTTTATTTGTTCTTAGCTCACAAATCTCTATTTCCAGAGTGTTTGTACCAATCAAACTAAGAAATTCAATCAAATGATTAACTGTTTGGTACGTGTAATTAGGTTCCATGCACAAGCTTCAAACTTTCGTGGTAAACTTAAAATGTGTAACCAATGGATTTACATTATCTATGTTTTGAACTACCCTAACTACACCCAACAAGTGATTTTTTTTTTTGGTATAATTTTTGGTATTTTTTTTTGGTGATTTTTTATTATAGGTATTTTAATATTTAAAAGCAATTCCAAGATCATTGTAAGAAAGTGGATAAAAATTGTTCTACAAGATGGAAATGCATTTGATAAAAATTCCAAGCCCTAAGCTATTAAACATTAGCTATCAATGTGCTTTCATAACAGATTATGAAAGCATTTATTTTCTACCTATTAGGCTGTTTGTTTCATTTTTTCTAATTTGAAGGGAACAAAACCAATATGAAAATTTTCAAACCATGCTTCCCTAAATGAAGATTATATTTAAGGTTAATTGGTTTTGTTTCAGTGTATCAATTTTATAGCTGGAATGTTAAAATGTCTGCTTTTCAGCTAAACTAAGGGTAACATTTAAGGATATTTAATCTTAACTAAGCACTAAAAGATTTAATTTGAGGCGTCTGTAATAATGAAATTTGGATTACTGTGCCTCTTTGAAGTAAATGTATTTGGTAATGCAGAATTAGCAAGACTTACATGTCAAGGCTTCTCTATTTGAGAATAATAAGTCCTTTATGTAGATATATTACTTTAAAAAAAATCGTAATAAAGTGTTGTTTACTCTCATAAAGGTATTTTAAAGTGACAAGATTATTCGAGAGAGAGGAAATTATATTAAATGTTCCATTTAATTATATTAAAAAATTATAATTATATAAAATTTATATAATTTATATAATAATTTATATTAATTATATAAAATTAATTATATAATTATAATTAAGAAATTATATTAAATGTTCCATTTAATGTAATTTCTTAAATATCCAATTCATTTATAGGAATTTCTTTGTTGTGTAAATTGAGACATTCTTGGTAGGAAATGTTGCTGCCTTTTTTCTTCCAGAATTTATCCTTTCACTCAATGTATCCTTTATCATTTTTTAATTTTATGTTCAACCTTTTTACAGTATACTTTCTGTAAGGATTTCAGTACTCAGATTTAAGTTTTTTTACCTAAATAAAATTCTATTTGGATGAATTGGCATGAAATTAGCTTGTGCTCCAAAACATACTTTTCAGTTAACACTTAATATCAAACATTTATATGCTCCATACCTCCAATGGAAATAACTCTCTCCCAGGAAAACAAAGTTCCTTATTATGTAATACTTATGCTTTTATTGTATCAACTAAACCTCAAGGTACTATGATGTATTTGTACAAGACCAGTGTTCATCAAACTCCAAAGAAAGTAGGACTGTAAACATAGACATTCTAAATATTCCATTGAATTATTTAACCATAGAAAGAATATAACAAATAATGAATACAAAAATGCAGTCTTCTCTCTGAGAAACCTACTTCAGGAAAAAAAGGTTCTTGTCAGAAACCACCAAATTTTTACTTAATTCAAAAGTTAAAATTCTGCGTATGGAGTGTGTGTACCAGTGGGGATCTCTTGTGACTAGTAGTGCAGATCGTGTCTGTTGACTTCACTGTTAACATAAAAATTAGCCTTATCGGAAAATAGTACAGAAGATAGAAAGTCGCATTCTTCTCAATCCTTCTGAAAATCAACCACACACATATCATCCTACAATAAGGATCATCATCCATTTTACAATTAGGATAAGTGTTGCAGGAGTTTGAACTTGAACAGGTAAAAGTTTTTCTTCCTCGTGATATCATGAACGGTAGAATGAAGAACGTTAAGTTCCAAGTCGGTTTGCCAGCTTGATTTGTTTGGACTGTCGTAGGCCTTGGCAATCACAGCTTCCTGTTCTGTGCCACCAGTTCATACCCTTCCCAATTGGGGCTGATCAGCAACATTAGCCATTCCCTTAAACTTGTCAAGTTATTTTTCCACAGTGTTGTACGATACTGGTTGGCGTTTGGAATGATGTTGATTAAATTTAATACTAACATCACGATATGAATAAACTTCACTACCACACAATAGGATGACTTCCACATGTACCTCCTGTGACAGTATCATTACCTGTAACCAAACAAAACTAAACAGAAGTGTTAGAATTTCACCTAAGGTGCGCATCTTTTCAGATACTGTATATTGAGATTGTCGGAAAAAAAATGTGTTTTTATTCATTTTTCTTTAAATTATTTCTTAGTATTTAAGAAAATTGTTGTAAGGCCTTAAAAAAAAATTAAGTTAAACTTACTTTTCTATATTTATGATTGCACTACATCAGACAGCCTGTATGCATGTTCATCCAGAGATAACAAAATATTCAATAGGTAATACATTACAAGAATTAACTGACATCGTGCAAATTTTCTACATAACACTTAAAAACTAAGTTCTGTCAACACACTTGAACAATATAAAATTTTCACACCTACCAGAATTGACAAAAACAATCTATCAAACACACACTACAGACCAAATATTATTTGACTGCATAGTAAAGGGGTTTCTTAACTACTTTAATATTTTACAATTTCAGATATGCAATTAAATATTTATTTTAAGTAGGAAGATGTGTTACGTGAAACATTATGAATGTATGTACATATAGATTGAAAGGTATAACTATAGTAATAAATCAAAGTAACATTACTAACACCAAATCAATGATGATAAAATTGAGAAAAAAAACAAATATGGAAAGGGATGAAGTTGGAGATCTCTTTGATTTAGATGATGAGGGTGACAGATGGAAAGAATAGATGGAAAAAATATATTGAGGAGCTCTATGAAGGAAAGTATATTGTTAACAGTAGGGAATATCCGGAAGATGAAAATAGAAAATAGGGCAGATAAAGACATGATGTAAGTAAGAATAGCCTGTATGTAAGGAAGAATTTGTTAACGCCTTGAATAACCTGAATAATGGCAAAGTGACAGGCACAGATAACATCCCAGCAGAAATATTAAAAGAATTAGGAGATTCACAAAGTGTTGAATCTCCTAAGTGTTTATATAGGCTTATCAAGTGTGTTTGTATATGCTTATTAAAAGTTGCTATGAAGAGGGAACAATACCGCCACTAGATTTTACGAATAGCAAAACTGTAATAATTCCTAAGAAAGGAAATTCAATGGGTTACACCAGTTACAGAGCAATCTCTTTGTTATCCCATACTTCAAAGATAATGCTAAACATTGTTAAAAGCCGAATAAAAGGAAAAATTGAGGTAAATTTGGGAGAAGACCAGTTTGATTTCAGATATAGGAAGGGAACTGGAGCAGCGATACTAGAGCTGAGATTGTATTGGAGAGAAGAATTGGGGTTAATAGGAAGACCTTTTTGACTTTTACAGACTTAGAAAAAGCCTTTGAAGGTGGATTGGGAATTGCTATTTCAAACAATGAGGGAAATAAAGCTTAACTGGAGGGATAGAAGATTAATTCTGAATCTGTATAAAATGCTGAAAATGGAGATTGAAATCAATGCTTAAAGAAAGAGGCCAAAATAAGAAGGGAAGTCAGGCAAGGCTGCCGCTCACTGTCACTGTTTTTGTTTAATTTGTTTATTAAAAAAGCTGTCGTAGAAATGAAAGAAAAAACAAAAGGAATCAGAATTAATGGAAAATCCATACATTGCATCCACTTTGCAGATGATATTGTGTTACTGGCGGAATCGGCAAGGGGAATTAAGATTATGTGAGAAACACTACCTAAAGTACTAACAAAACTTAAACTGAAAATTAATATGGAGAAGACAGAGACTATCATTATAGGAAAAACAAAGCAAGTTACAAAGGTTGATATTAAATTAGACGGTACTGTTGTAGTGAAGGTTGACTGTTTTTGCTATTTGGGAAGCACATCACTAGTGATAATAAACATGTCACAGAAGTAAAATGAAGAATAGCGCTGGCAAAACAAGCTTTCCAGGATAAAAAGAATTTACTGACATATTCATATGAGTATGCAGATAAGGAAACAGTTCGTTAAAACTTATGTCTGGAGTGTTCTAACTTATGGATGTGAAACATGGATGCTTGAGGAAGCAGAAAGAAAAAGATTGGAAGCAATGGAAATCTGGGTTTGGAAGAGAATAACAAGAACAAGCTGGGTGGATAGGAAAAGAAATGATCGAGTGTTAGCAGGAGTGAGTGAGAGGAGGTTCTTGTTAAATGTTATATGAAGAAGAAGAGCGAAATTGGTAGGACATGTACTATGACATGACCAGTTCTTGACGAATATATTTGAGGGCAAGGTTTTGGGTAAAAAAACCTAGAGGTAGACTGAGAGCAATCATCAATCATTTTAAAGAAGAGATGGGCCTTGGTTTACATAATGACTTGAAGAGAGAAGCGGAGATGAGAGCGACATGGCTAAATCGACAAGGCGTAGCCTTTAGTGAATGATGATGATGATGATGATGAATGCTGTAGTGATCCAATTTAAAAAAAATAATATAAAATGAGCAACAAAATCAAAACCTTTTAGTTATGAAAAATATCGATGATGTTTGATTTAACTTCTAGGCAATTTAACAATCTTTCCACCAATTCTGCTCTTTACGAGATCATTGAAAAGCATTTTGTGGATTCAAACTGCTTTTCACTCAATAATTCAAATATTTTTTAAAATAAGGAGATAGTCCAATGATTCCCATACTGTGTGCTGCAGCGCCCCGGGGAGCTGCGACCTCTTCACAGGGGCGCCATGAAATATTGTTAAGCGCTTCATAAGCTAGGTTAGTTATAATGTACTAATATTCATTTTGACCATTCCTGAATTCATTATGACTAGTTCCAGCGTGACGTATGTATGTGATGTATGTTTATCTTCGCGTAACTCAAAAACGATTAGCCGTAGAATTTTGGAATTAGGACTGTTCCAACATCTAGTTGTGCACCTCCCCTTTTCATGGCAATCGACTGGACCAAAAATGTTCAAAATAGCCCAAAATCCAAAACTTTGGATTTTGGACTTTTTATTAAAGTAAAAGGGGGCTTACTACTCAAAGTAGTAAGCCCTCATTGAGAGATTTTCAACGATACATCATATAATTTGTACTTATTTTTATTGGTTACAGAGTTATAGCCAAATTAACTTTTAATTAATGAAATATTTTGAACTTACAAGGGGAAAGCACATAGGTTCGAATTCGACTTCATTTCCTTTTTTTTTAACTTTTTTTCTTTACCAGTGATTGTAAAAAAAATTTTACAATAAATAATAATTCATTCAATAATAACAAAAAAAATATGAAAAAAATCAGAAGTTATTAATAAAATAAAATTTTACGTACTTTTAAAAATTTAATAGGCGTACAAGAAAGTGATGTGGTGTCCACATAAGGTTTGGTGAAATATATGATTATTCTTCTTTTATTATTGGAATAATTTTCCTTCTAGTCTCTTTGGAACGATGTATAAAAATACACTTTTCCGCGAATCATCACTTTGGTTTAGAAGCCGCAATCTTATACTGTCACTTCGTAGATGTAATTGTCAATATCAATATATTCTTGTAATGTTACGTCATCGGTCAAACATCCCGTCTTTTTTTCCTGTTTAGCCTCCGATAATTACCTTTCAAATAATACTTCAGAGGATGATATGTATGAGTGTAAATGAAGTGTAGTTTTGTACAGTTTCAATTCGACAGTTCCTGAGATGTGTGGTTAATTGAAAACAAACCACCAAAGAACACCGATATCCACGATCTAGTATTCAAATCTGTGTAAAAATAACTGACTTTACCAGGACTTGAACGCTGGAACTCTCGACTTCCAAATCAGCTGATTTGGGAAGATGTTAATGATCCGGTAAGTTACGGGGTCATTATGGTTACGGTTGATGGGCTTATATATAAGTACCGATTATTATTTATAAATTATATTATAGATATATCGATACAAAGTCTGTAAATAAAGTAACGAGACAATTTTTTTTTTTTTTTTTTTTTTTTGGCAGCCAAAGTGACAACACCTTAAAGTTACTAGTAAACATATGGTTATATGAACAGCTGATTTGTATTAGGTATTAATATTTTTAGTCCTTTGTTGCCACGTGAGACGTAAACTAACTTTTCGTGAAACGAGTTTTTGTTGTCCGTGGCAAAAATGAATGAAAATTATGAGCGACGTTGTGCAATCAAGTTTGGTATTAAAATCGGTGAGAACGCTACTAAAACTTTTAAAAAATTGAAAAGGGTGTATGGAGATGACCCTCTAACACGAGCCCAAGTTTTTAGATGGTTTAAAGCATTTTCAGATGGCCGAGAATCAGTTGCGGACGATTCACACTCTGGAAGACCGTTATCAGAAAGTAACGACAATGTTGTGCGAATTGGGGACTTGATACGGTACGACCGGCGATTAACTGTCAGAATGATTGCAGGACAATTGAATTTGAACCGTACCACTGTCCATCAAATTTTAACAAACGAATTCTATATGAAAATTTAGGACAAAATTGATTCCAAAAAACCTCACTGTTGGACAGAAAAACAACAGAGTGGAAGTGTGCCGCGCTGTTCTTGTGCAAATTGAAACATTCTGATTTTCTAAAAAATATTATTACTGGTGATGATTCTTGAATGTTTGAGTACGACCCAGAAACAAAACGCCAGAACAAGGAGTGACACCCTTCAAATTCACCACGTCCAAAAAATAAACCAAAAAATGAGCAAATCAAAACCATGCTAATTTCTTTCTTTGATAGTAATGTCATTGTCCATAAGGAGTTTTTCCCTACAGAACAGACTGTAAATCAGTATGTTTACCGAGAAATTCTTCAAAGACTGCGGAAAAGAGTTGCCCGCGTGAGACCAGCCATCAAAGATGACTGGATGCTGCATCAAGAAAATGCACACCTTGACACACTGCAGTCTCAAGTAATTAGTTTTTGTCACAGAAAAACATTCCTGTAATTCCTCAACCACCTTAATCACCTGACTTGAAGGACACAATTTTGGAACATTAGAAAATTAAAAAAAAATGTAACCGACCGCGTGAAGGATATTCCGGTTTCTGAGTTCCAACACTGCTGTGAAGAGGGGGAAAATCATTTGAAGTGTTGCGTGGCTACCAAAGGGAACTATTTCGAAGGTTATAGAAACCATGTATAACTGGATTGTTTAAAAAGGTTTTTTGAATTTCATTACTTTATTTAAAAACCTTGTATGTGAAATATTATTATTATTATAATATAAATTATTTTAAATTAAGATCAATTATTATTTATTAATTTATAATAATTTATTATATCTAAATAATTTTAATCTCTACAAAAATATAGAACCCACTATAGACTAAGACTAAGATAAATGACCAACATGAAATCCATTTCATATGTACCTTTGATCCCTGTTACACTTAGTACCTGTTACACTAGTAACAGTCCCTGTTACACTAGTACCGCCACACCTGCGCTAATTAAATACGGATCTTACACGGGGAAAGCACATCGGTTCGAATCAGATTTCATCTTAAATTTTTTTAACAGACGTACAAAGAAGTTATGTGGTGTCCACATTAGATTTTTTCTGTTCAGACTCCGGAACCACCGTAAGGTATTAATTCATAGGATGATATGTATGAACGTAAATGAAATGTAATCTTGTACGGTCTCATGTCGACCGTTTCTGAGATGCATGATTAACTGAAATCCAACCACTAAAGAACACCGCCGGTATTCACGATCTAGTATTCAAATCTGTTTAAAAGAAAATGCCTTGTAGCGGTCTGTTATGTTGTAACGTCACAGGTGAACGATAGAATTAAATAAACAAATAATATTTCAAATGGCCGCTAGTACCGCCACACCCGCGCGAATAAAATATGCGCGCGCGCTTTAGTTAGAATCTACGTTATTCACATGTTGGCATGAACAAAAGAATATTATATTTAAATAAAATTATAAATATTTTAGAATAAATCGTGAGTGAATGCGAGTGTAAGTCGTGAATCAGAAAAACGCTGCGTGACAGGAAGGAAAGTCCTAAAACTGTGTTATCAGCTTTTTTAAGAAAGCGGTAAAGACTGATTTTGATCGAGTTAATACTAATACATCAGTATCAAATAGGAAATGAAAATCCGCTCCATTTTTTTAAAAAGGTCCCTGCTAGCGCCGATATTCTTGTTTAGCTAACCGGCTGGGGGATGGCCCTAGCCGGAAATAAAAATTAAAATTAACACGAAAATTTCATAAAAATTATTTCAATATTAATTGACATTACACTAAATTGGATGAAAAATATTCTAGTCTGTCGTTAAAAATTGTTTTAATTATATTTTTCCACCGGACTGGTTTAGCGGTTAGCTCGTCGCAGATCGGTTGTTTAACAACTGATTTTCGAAGTCGAAAGTTCTGAGGTTTAAATCCTAGTAAAAGTTAGTTATTTTTGTATAGGTTTGAATACTAGACAGTAAATACCGGTGTCCTGTGGTTGTTGGGGTTCAATTTACAACGTGACTACACTCCATTTTCATGTCATACATATCCTCATCTCATTGGACCTTGGAGTTGCTTACTGTTCACTAGTTGTACGGATTGAAATGTACCCGTTACGAAAATAAAATATAAATTTTTCCTTTCAAAAAGGCAGCTAGTTTAGGAAGAATGCCAATTGTTATCCCTCTTTGAGTCACCTTGCCTGGTGGTTGCTCTTAATACATGTAAAAATATTGATTTTTTTTTTTGTTCGTCCATTCATGTCATTAAGGATCACATACATAATAGTATGGAACTTTTATCCCACCAACATTTTTTTCCATTCTGTTGTTTTTTTCTTCCTATACTCCTGTTACCCTTATTTTTCTTTTGATTCATTTTTTAACTTTGTCTCTATTTAAACAGGTTTCTTTGGAGATTTTTATAATTTTAAGGTCGTTTTCTACTTCTTTAAACGGGCTAAGTTTTAATAGTTGTTCTGTTATAAAAGTTATATTTGTTTTGTTAATCTGTTTTCGTTCATTCTGTATAAATACTCGTAAAAAAATTGTAATCGTCTTCTCCGTCTTTTTATTTTTTCTGTATTTTTATAAATTTCTGTTTCACTATTTAGTTTATAAATTCCGTCCTGGTAATCCGGTCTATATATATTAAATTTTTTTTCTATTACGGTCTTTTATCCGAAAAAATTTCGAAACGCTCAGCTCCATACAATACTATTTTTAGCACTTTTCTAGACTGTTAGGCGTTACTGATTATTACTTATTAATTGGAATTTACTGTTTTGCAGTAACTTGCAAAAAAAGTCATCGGATTTTTACTTCACCACATTTGACGTCCTCGTGTTTGTGACTTCACCGGATTTAAATTTATCGGGTTTTTTTTTTCGTAGGAGGAGAGGAAAGTGATACAGCTTCCCCCGTACAGCTTCGTTGCCGGTATAGGAAAAGAATGACGTTTATCTTTAAACATATTTCGGTAGATAATAGAAAACATTTATCCGGTATTAAATAAAACTCAATGTTTTTAATTTGCGATAATCTTTTAATAAAAACACGGGTTAGTCGGATCATTTTTAATATTTAACTTTTTTACATGTTAACATTTATTGTCGGTTATTATTGAAAATAAAAAAGGCTTTTGCCGTAGTTATTGTATTGTGTAAATAAATAATTCGTTGATTATATTTTTATCCAAATGCGTGCTTTAATACTTAATTTTAAAACAGAAACTTTAACATTTTTGAATTATTAATAATAAGTGTTACAAATAAACGAGTTTATTTATTAGAGTTCAAAAAATCCATTGAGGTCAATGATTCCAATAAGGATTCAATCCAAGTCAAATAAAGCCGGGCCAAGAAGGTCTTTTTAGTCTTGTCTAAGCCATGCACATATTTTTAGTAATAATACCAATACGAAAAGTATTTGTATTTGCTTCAAAACGTAATTTCTCCAGTTATCATTAAGGATTTTAAAGAAATTACAATCAAGTGGAACAGTATGTATTTATATATTCAATAGATCCAAATATTCTATAAAAAAAAGAAAGGAATTAACGTTCCACTATGATTAAATATATTCTTCTTACTAATAGTATCAAAACATTTAGTAAACTTACGATCAAGTGGAAAAAATAATAATTCCTTCCTAATAAAAATAAAATTCCTAATAATAAAAATATAATTCCTTCCTAATCATCATCGATGGATAGGAAGGTTAGGATTAAGTGAATCTGACCAAAATTTATTCGGCCCCCTTCTCATCGTTAACCTAACATATCGTCGTACAGGGATTTTAGGTTAACGAAGAGAAAGGGGGCCGAATAACGTTTTACTGATGTGTTCATAATATCTTAACGGTGCTGATGGCTCACGGTGGGATCAAATCCGGACGGGTCAAAAAGTTTATTTATTCTAAACTTTCTTGTACAAATAAAATCAATTTTGTGAATTGTGAGCAAAAAATATTATGTTAATCTAACATTTTTTTAATGAATAATCTTATGTTGCTTCTTCAGGTAAAAACACACCTCCAATCAAAAGCTGCAACTAATATTGCTGTAGGTCACCAGCATGATCATCATGGAACACTTCAAGCACTACGATCAATATTCAAAGAACATGGGTTTTTTGGTTTATGGAGAGGTGTGATAGGGGCATGTGTTAGGTTGGGTGTGGGATCTTGTTCACAGATGACAGCATTTTATCTCACACTCGAATACTTAGAAGAACATCAGGTATTATGTTTATAGATTATTTGTCTTGTTCATTCTTATTTTATCCAAATCCTTCTGACTTAATGCATTTAAGTCAGCACTTCCCTTTTCTCAGAATATTTATGGAAATTTTACAGAAAGGCATTCAGCTGTATCATTGGACTTTTCATCATCCTCTTGGCTATTAAATTGCAAATTTTCAAGCACATCTTCAGCTTTAGGAAGTAATGAGGAAAAACAGATAGCCATATCTGGAGAGTTTGGTGCTTAGCAAACTTAGGGTAATACACATTTAATTAAAAAGATCTGAACTTTAGCTTCAAACTGAAGACCAAGGCAATGTTATCCTGGAATTTTTAGTTGTACATCAATCTTGCACAAACCTAAATCATTTGTTAAATTTGTGTGTGCTGAACCTCTACTAATACCTACATCGGCAAGTTTTCATTGATATGTAACAGTATTTTAGATTACTTTCTACTCAAGTTCAGCCGTTTTTAAACAGCTGTACTTTTGTTTGTTTCACTACTTGTATTGTTGCCAAATTCTTCTTAAATCTTACATAACATTTCACAAAGTTTTTGATAATGAATACAAATTAATGTGATGAAATTTGTTGTACGCAGTATTCCAAAATATTACTGAATCATTTAATATTAACAGATTATTTTTTCAGTTTGTCAAAAAGTTTATTTTTCATTTCTTTCTTACAAATGCATACCTCTGGTTAATGCAGTGTGTTTAATATATATATATATATATATATATATAAGTTTCAAAATGTAATTCTTAATTAAAAATCAAGCTTGTATTTGTTATTAATATCTTTGTACCAGCCATTTAATTAAAGAGCCTTCTCTCTGTGCTAACTGATTTTAGTGTGTTTCAAAGCTCTTTTTTAAAATCTAAATAAAATTAAATTCTTTATTTTTAATTCTTTAATTCATATAATACACAAGTGCATTAGCCAGAGATATATATATATATATATCTGTATATATGTAATTATAGGTAAGAAATGAAACTTAACACTATCTGACAATTAAACTATTATTTTATTTCTCTTTGAAATTTCATGTTCAAAGGATCTTCATCACTATCATTTACATCAATTTTAGATTCCTCATTGCTCCATTCTTTACATAACTTCTGCAGAATTGCAAAAGCATCAATAGCCTCATTCACCATATTGGTGATAAAGTAAACAACAGAATAACGTTGTTGCTACTTGTTGAATAAACAAACTCTTTCTTACACCCAAAAGGAAGGCTTGCTATCTTGTGACACTTACTAAATTATTCGCTATAATTATTGTTTTAATAACATTAAAAAGCTGTTACAGATTGGACTAGAAGCTCTTAGAGGTGTAATATTACAATAGAATTAATTAAATTATATAAAAATATTACATGTTACCATTGTATCCCTGTCACTTTTCATGAAATCATTACCAACATAACTGCACAGCTCTGGCACAAGAAGTAAGTGTTAGTTTAGTAAACAGTATTTTTTATACAACCTGCAATGATAGAAGTATAGCTTGTCCAAGCCGAATTGGCACAGATCTGATCTAGGCAATGGTTGCTTAGCTAGCATGGGGCTATAATATGCTACTCATGAAAGACGGTATAATAAATTTTACAGTATTTTTTTTTAATTTTATAATAATTTTTTAACTTAATTTTTTTATATTAATCTATTGTATACATTTGTTTAAAGTATTTTTTATTTTAATATTTATTCCAATATGTATAAACAAATTCACATCATAAATTTTTAAATTATTTATAGTTTTATATAAAAAATAAATAAATTCATAACCAAATAAAACAATACATAAATATTTTTTAGCTAACTTATTTTTAAATACTTAAAGTAAAAAAAGAATTAAATATAATTATTATCTTGAAATGTAGGTATTTCGTGTTTTTCTGTGTTTTTACTAGCTGGGCAATCCTTTTTTCAGTAGAACGTTTACACTATACATTATAATGTATTTTGTTATAAATTTTGTAACTAGCACTAGCAAAGTAAAATAACTAAATTAAAAAATTACAAAATTGCCGAATATACAGTTCTTCACTTCCCACTGCATGTTTTCATCTTCTTTTGATGATTCTGATGAACTCTCGCTTTCCAGATTGAGGATGACCCGTCCAGTTTGTTCTAGAGGTCCTTACAGCTGGTGATACTTATCTTTGTTTTTTTAAATGTTCACAACATTTTATCCAGTCCTCGACTTGGGAGTTCTGTGAACTTTTTATGACAAATTTACATTGTTGCAGATGTCATAAATTGTACATTTTTGGCATGCGATATAGTTCTTCACCCATACCCATATCATCTCAAATCAGGATGATATGAGATGATATGGACACTTTACTGGCAAGTTGGGCATTAATTTTGCTCTTATCCACTTTAAAAACATGTTGCAGTTCATCTGAGAACAATAATCACCTGAGGAAGATTTGGCTTTCCATACTGTCAAGCAGTTGGTAACAAATATCATTTCACCACCGGCGTGGACAGTTATTATCCTTTCTCCTTTTGAAATTGGCACAGAAAAATACTCAAAGAAGCATTTGAACGTTCCCAACATTTCTGTTGACATCTCGATTCTCCCCCGAGGGGAGAAGATCCCACCTCGTAGCGTATCCGGTCGCTACACCACCCCCTCCGTTCCTAGCCAGCAGTGGCTTTAACGGAGGACATCTCGCCCTCAAACTGATTGCGCACCACAGCTTTCAGTTCAGGCCCCGCAGAGATGCCACCGATGCAGATGCCCCGAGGGACATCTACATCGGTAAAAGTTCACCCCGAGATAGATTTACGTGTTTATGCCTTCAGAATGAAGACAACGGACACCTGCAGCTACCACGTCGCCCTTGAGAACTAAACTAGGAAACCTAACCGCGGAAAGAAGACCCCGCGCCTAGATCCTATTATAAAGAGCCACTTTCTGAATGTCTCAGATCCGCACTAACAACCTCAACAATAAACTTTCCCACTAAAGTTTGTACATCGAAATTTAGACCTAGTTCCCTTAAGAACCCCGCTTAATACTCTAACTGAGTTTCTATCTGACTCCGTTTCGGTTTGCCCGGGAGAGGAGAATCAACGCCTACTCCCGCACAGCGCCATCGCGGAGTCCCGCGTGACATTCTCCATCTTTCGCAGACTGCCGCCAAGACTCCCCTGCATACCACCAAAGCATCACCCAGAGAAGCCCCCGCCGACAGTGACATTAGCTCATTAATGCCCCCGTCGGAGCGCGACCGCACCCACCGGGCAAGAATAATCCCGCCCGTCGACAACGGCGCAACTCCGCCGACAGCCTGATTCAATGCATACCACCAATACATCTAACCGAGGCACGCTGCCTAAGCGCCTACCTTCGGCCAGTCAACTGCCCAGGCGGTCCCTAGCCACCCAGGTTCCTATCACCTACTAGATCCCTTCGGCGGTCCTGCTCAGAGCGAGGAAGCGAAGGAAGCCAGCAACTATTTTCCACTCTCTACGAGTCCTCCAGTTGACTCGTAGATCCAAAACAGAGTTTACTCTCTCGAGTTCCCTAGTAACTCTGGTACGTTCAGCTTCGTACCGGGGACATATGTAAAGGACATGGTCCACAGTGTCATCGACCCTACAGTCCGGACAGAAGCCGGAATCAACCAACCAAAACTTAGCCAATTTGTCCCTAAATGCACCATGTCCTGAGAGGAACTGAGTGGTATGCCGATTGGGGGATACCCAGCTAATCGCTCGCAACTCTCTAACATCGGGAAATATACCATGCGTATAACGACCTGTCAAAGAAGTGTTCCACCTATCTTGCCAAGAGTCGAAACCTTGGTCTTCGATCTCACGCATACGCCCAGCAGTAAGAAGGCCATCCTTCTTTGCAACATAACGCTGGCTACGTTGCGTAGCCGAAATATCCATAGGTTTGATGCTTGCGATCACAGTCACTGCCTCTCGCGAGACAGTCCTGTAACCACCGACAACCGCTAACAAAAGAAGCTCGTAAAAGAATGTCCCTATAACATTGGTGTTGTAAACGATGAGCCCAGACGGGCGCAGCGTACAACATAATGGCCTCACAAACGCCTTTATAAAGAATCCGCATGGTACGGAAATTCAACCCCCAATCGGGATGGAACACTCTACGGACGCGGAAGAAAGCATCAACTGCCTTCTTCGCCACATACTGAAGGTGCTCCTTGAAGAGAAGCCTCTCATCAAGGATAACACCCAGATACTTCTGAAGAGTGACATACCTAATAGAACGACCGTCCATCACAACCCGCGGATGGCGAGTTGCAGCTAAACGGCCCTTCAAAAACATCATAGTGGTTTTCTCTGCACTGAAAACCATCTTATGCTGAAGACTCCACAACCGCAAAACCCTACATGCCTGTGCCGCTCTGAGCTCGATTTCAGCACGCGAACTACCCTCGACCAGCAGCAGCCCATCGTCGGCATAAGCCACGACGCGACAGCCACCAGGCAAGCGCAGCCGCATGAGAGAGTCAAACTCGATGGTCCAGACGAGTGGACCTAATACACTGCCCTGCGGACATCCTTTTGACAGGGTCTTTCCTACTTGCGAACTGCCGTCACGAAGGACAACAGTTCTGTCGCTGAAATAACTCGAGAGAGTCCTAATTTCTTCCTGCGTGCAACCACGCTTCTGCAATTGGACCAAGGCAGAGGGCCACCACAAGTTATTAAATGCCCCGGATATGTCCAAAAAGACACCGAGTACATACTTGCACTCGCTGCACGAAACCAGATTCAGGACCCTAATAATTGCATCCTCTGTACTCTTACTGGGTCTAAAGCCATACTGGTCGTCCATCAGCATGTGATTTAAAGTAAGCCTACTGTTAATGCGGAGGTAAAGTACCTTTACGAAAAGTTTTCCAACAACTGGTAAGAGCGTCAGAGGACGGTAAGAAGAACTAACGGTGGGGTCCTTGTCGCCACCCTTGAATAACAGCTTCAAGATCCCTCCCTTCCAGCAAGCCGGGAAATACCCGGCAAACAAACACCTATTGAACACCCTAGTCAACGGGCCAAGAATTACAGGCAGGGTGCGAACAAGGAGCTCCACCGTGATACCATCATATCCGGGGGCTTTGTTCCTAGCAAGGCTACAGATTACCTGGCGGACTTCCGCCTCAGTAATCTCCAAAGACACAGAGTCCGTAGTGAAATTTACAACCGCCGCTCGAACTCTCCGGTGATACGAGGTCTCACCAACCTCAGTATCATCGGGGAGCAGATCGTTAATCAGAAGAGATAGAACACGATCTTTCTCAACAACAACGCCGTCCTGGGTCGAGAGAGCCGACAGAAGATTGTCCTTTTTGTGTTTATGACCAAGCACACGATAAATAACTCCCCAAGGGTATTTATTCCCTTGCTCTTGGACAAAAGAGCGCCAGGAATCTCGTTTAGAAGTCCTAATTCTATGAAAATACTCGTTCCTTTTCTGACGATACTCCGCAAACAAGGCCTCGCGCCGGTCAGGATCACGCGCACGTTGTGCGGCTCTCCTGAGTCGGCCCACGGCCTGTTTTATCGCAGTCAAGTCCCGAGACCACCAACCAGCTTATCTCTCTCGACCCGTACTTCGGGGGATTGAGAGTCCTGCGGCTTCAACCACCGCAGAAGAGAAATTCTCTGCCAGGTTATCTAGAGGGACCTCGTCCAGGGTACGAGTGAACACTCGCATCCTGGCCGCAAGTATTGTCGAAAACTTGGGCCAATCCGCCCGCCTGTGTAAGAAGCGCCCCTGCTGAACAGGGACGTCCGCCCTAAAGACATCGCGCAGCCCACCTAACCACTCAAAAACTATGAGCCGATGGTCGCTTTCGCAATCATCGACCACAGACCAGTTCTGAATCCTACCTGGGATATCCTTGCCTATGGTAACATCAATGTTGGTACCAAGGAAGGTCCTCCGCAATCCCACAGTGCCGGCGAACGTTGCCGACTCGCCGGTGACATTGAACACTTCTAATCGATGCTGCGCGATGAAGCCTTCTAGCAATTCTCCGCCGTTGTCTGTGATCCCACTGTGCCAAAGAAGCGATTTGGCATTCGCATCAACACCTATAAGAATAGGACGACCCGCTACCAGCCTGTTAATTCTATCCCATCTTTCCAAATGTAATTCAGTGGGATCTCTGTACTGAAAGTACGAACTAACCACAACTAGGTCGAAACCATCCACAGCAAGCTTAACAACGACATGATGCGTGTCAGAGGCCTGCCGTATGAAAACACTATCAATAGACTTCCTGCACAGAACGGCGGATTTACTATCACCTACATGGAACTTATTCCAGCCTGAAAAACCTGGCAGGTCACCCTTGACAACATACGGGTGCTGAAGAAGTAAAACATCGAGGCTCCGGTTTTCAACGACGTTACCTAACTCGACTTGGACCGCATAGGCACCCTGGGCATTGAGTTGACCGAACCTAACCATCAAGCGAGTTGAAGTAGACCTCAACCGCTCTTAAATAGCTACCACACTCCCTACTGTTGATGGAGTGCCTATGATTTCTGCGTAACCGCTTGCAGTTCACGCAGACCGGAGCCTCCTTCTTTTGCGGACAATCCTCACGCTTGTGGCCCTCTTCACCACAATGCGCGCAGACCGACGCATATTTACAGAACTTGGCCCTGTGGCCAAACCTACAACATTTGAAGCACCTCTGCACATCAAGGTATTCCTTGACATGGCAAGAGGCAAAATCAACGAAGACCCTACCCTCGGACAAAAACTTCTGGTGGAGACCAGCACCTAATTCGAAAACACCGTGATACCGAGGGGCATCACGCTTTCCAGTCTTAAAGACTAACCTACACTGCTCTTTGAACGTGGCCGCATCCAAATCAGTGTTCTGCTCTCGAATGAGAGACAGAACTTCCTCATCAGAGAGACTCCGCTCGACGTCATATATAATGACTCGGGGCTTCCTCAATCGCTTGGGGTCCACCTTGACCTCAAGCTTCTGCACCGCTGGAGAGTCCTTGATGACTTGGACTGTCTCCTTGTTATCCGCAACGACGACTAAACCCTTGCTGGTCTCCCTGATATCTCGAATTCTAAGCCGATTCCGGTCGCCACGAAGGGCTTCTCGGAAATCGCGCTTCAGTTCCTGACTTGTGGTCTTGGAGCCCTCCGCCTTGTTCACGAAAATTACCTCCGGCTTTTTCGCCGCTTTGCTGGCCTCACGCTTGGTCTTCAGGACCTCAGCGTAGCGCCTGGGCTGCACTGGGGCCTGAATGACCACCTTGGGAGCCTTGACCTCTTGGGGCTTGGAGGCCAAGGCCTCGAAACCCTCACTAACCGCCACAAAAGCTAACCTCAGCTTACCTAGCCGGGGGAGAATTGTCTTCCTCACTCCCGAGCTGAACCCGCCGGGAAGTGAGAGAAAATCGACCAAATAGTCCAGGTCCTCCTGGACTACCTTCAACAGCTGGGCAGAACTACCAGGTCTGCCCTTCGAATTTTTGAACGCCTCGACTACAGGGGAGGACCGCACCTGGGTGGGTGCCCCTGTGTCCATCGCTTCGCTTACCTCGTCCTCTGAGGAGCTAGTCGATGGCACCGGCGCTGGTTTCCTCTTCCGCCTGGACTGCTTAACTACTTGAAACTCCGACATGGGCGAAGTTTCCCTAAAAGAACTGGACACTAAAATTCTCGCTGTCTCCTACTAACTAGTTTGGGCAAGCCCACGATGTAACGACTCCCCGCAGCGAGTACGGGCAGCTGGAGACCCTTACGCCGCTACTGGAACGATTGATTGGAGTACTAGACGTACAACAATGAACCACAGATTACGGCCCCCGCTCTGACAGCGCAGAAGCACTAAGAGGCAAAGCCTCTTTTCTGTCACGGGGACTAACGACCAGCAGTCGTTGCCACCCATTCGCCGCGTTGAGGCGAGTACACGTCGTACAAATCCACGCCAATCACACCGTAGCAGAGCTACAGATGCTGAGTCTAAATTAATATGCGCTTTTAGATGATACAGCCTAAAATCAGAAAAACCTTGATACTGTCGGAAGGTACACACACAACCGACAGCCAAAAAGACACTGACAATAAGATATACCACCAGGACACTCTGAGACGCACAAGGGACCAGAGTATCACATTTCTGTTGACAATGAGAACTTAAGCTATGTCTCATTAATGAAGACAATTGGTCTGCCTTCAACTCGATATTCTTCAATTTTATTCAAATATACAAGCCATTGTACTGAATATCTTGTTTTTCATAAGAATTGCCTTGATATTTCTGATTCTCTTCCATTTGATGAAGTCCATGCTTAAAAAAAGTGTCCGTAAGCTACTCTTTTGCCCATTAAAATACCCTATCACTTTTTAATTTTGTGGTAAGTTTCCTTAGAGAAGGCAAGCAGCCCTTGGTTATGTAAAATTTTAACACTTTATGTCATATAGTATTCTGATCAAAACTGTCTGGGTTTGTCACTTTCTTCTAGCATTTTATTCCTTTGCGAGAACTGAATTTTTTTTTGAAACTATTTCATCAGTAATTTGATAAACTGTTCTTTTTGAGACTTCTGTGGCATATGCAACATGCTCTACAAATTTATTGGGGTCACTAACAAACTTTCCAACTGCAGTTTCTCTTGTTATCTAATTAAAATCTTTATGTGTAATTTCCTTCCTACGGCAGTGAATGTCTTTTCCTCGTAAATTAGACATAATATCCAAAATAACAAAATCAATTCACCATAAGAATAGAGCTGACAAAAATTTACTAATTTAACACGAATAAATTACTTTTAAAATTTCACTTAACACTTTCAAATACTTTCAAGAATTGAAACTCAAAGAACACTATAATTGAACAATAACCTTACTCTTCAGACACACACAATTAACTGGACAGGTTTTAATACACACTGAGTCTCTGATGGTTGGTACCAGACTGACCAACCATATTAGAAAAATTCATTAAATAAGAGTAACAAAAAAAGTGAGTTTATATAAAGAGATTTAAATTTTAAAGAGAAACCTGAGTCTTAACATAACTGCCTGCCAAAAATCATATTGAATCATGTTATTGTTTATATTAATTTAATTTATAATATAAAAAAATATATATATATATATATATATATATATATATATATATATATATATATCATGTGCAACTGCAAATACAGTATAAATTAGAACAGAATCATTTACAAAAAAAACAAATTAGTCTCTGAATGAATCAGGAATGGTTGTATAAATAGAGATTTAATGTTTCATTTGAATGTTTAGAATGACACATCGATCGATTATTATTTACACAAACCTGAATAAAAAAAATATTTCTTATGTACGACTCATTGCCTAGGCTAGCATAAACAGTAGACATCAATCTTGTGCTTGTTTGGCTTTGATTATTATATACAGTTATAAAACTATAAATAAATATACTTTGGTTTAAACACTAATCAGTAACAGCCAAGTAGTCTGCATAATATTTCATATCATATCCATTAAAGCATCTAATAAAAAAATAAATTATTCATTTAATAATATATAAACTCAGAATTAAATAAGAAACTAATAAATATAAGAAGTGAATTTGTTTATTGATTTGAATAAACAATTGTCGTACCACATACATACTGTCTTTAATCAAATAATATTATAAACCCATGCTCGTTAGGCAGCTAAATATGCCAATTCAGCTGGTATAAGCTATAATTCACTTGCATTATTAATTCATTAAAATTTTCTTTTAAGTATTCTTTGTTTTTCTTTCAGGTATTGACTTCCCAAAAAAATATAATGAATACAATTGTTGCTAGTGCAGTTGCAGGAACAGTAGCATCAGTTTTTAGGAATCCATTTGATGTAATATCCACTAGGTTGTATAATCAAGGTATATTGTTTTCATTTTCATCTTTCTTTTATTGAATCAGTTAAATTTTAAGCATTATGATTAATAAAAAGGTATATATATATAATTTTTTTTTTTAATGCATATATATTTTATATATATATATATATATATATTTGTTTGTTTTTTTATTTAATGTATAATTATGTTGAGAGTATTTCAAAATGGATAGCGATAGAATCATTGTTATAAGGATAAAATCGAAACCTAAACCGACAACAACTGTTAACGTCTATATGCCTACAAGCGCCTATGATGATGATGAGGTAGGGTATGTATACGAAGAAATTGATGAAGCAGTTAAACACATAAAAGGAGATGAAAATTTAATAATAGTTGGATATTGGAATGCAACATTGGAAACGGCAAAGAAGGAAATATAGTGGGTGAAAAATCATAATAGAAGAATATACACTTGGAAAGAGCCAGGCAAAACTGCAAGGTATCAGATAGATTATATCATGGTTAAGCAAAGATTTAGAAATTAACTTGTCGACTGCAAAACTTACCCTGGAGCAGACATTGATAACGACCATAATTTAGTGATAATGAAATGTAGATTGGGATTTAAAACCTGAAGAAAAGGTATCAGATGAATTGGTGGAATTTAGAGAAGCTTGAGGAAGAGGAGGTAAAGAAGTCCTACGCAAGAACTACCGCATGAAAATAAACAAGAACAAAACGAAAGTAATGAAATGTAGAAATAACGAAGATAGACCACTGAATGTGAAAATAGGAGGAGAAAATATTATGGAGGTAGAAGAATTTTGTTATTTGGGAAGTAGAATTACTAAAGATGGACGAAGCAGGAGCGATATAAAATGCAGAATAGCACAGGTGAAATGAAACTTCAGTCAGAAATATAATTTGTTTACATCAAAAATTAATTTAAATGTCTGGAAAAGATTTTTGAAAGTATATGTTTGGAGCGTCGCTTAATATGGCAGTGAAACTTGTAAAATCGTAGTACCTGAGAAGAAAAGATTAGTAGCTTTTGAAATATGGTGCTATAGGAGAATGTTATAAATCAGATGGGTGGATAAAGTGACAAATGAAGAGGTGTTGCAGCAAATAGATGAAGAAAGAATATAGTTAAAAGAAGAGACAGACTTATAGGCCACATATTAAGGGACCCTGGAATAGTCGCTTTAATATTGGAGGGACAGGTAGAAGGAAAAATTGTCCAGGTAGGCAATATTTGGAATATGTAAAACAAATTGTTAGGGATGTAGGATGTAGGGGGTGTACCGAAATGAAACGACTAGCACTAGATAGGGAATCTTGTAGAGCTGCATCAAACCACTCAAATGACTGTAGACAAAAAAAATTAAGTTGAAAAAAAATACAGCTAATAAATGTGTAAGTAAAATCAAATATTTTTTTGTATGAAAACCACCTCAATCCAGTTCAGGATATTGTGTCAAAATACTTATTTTATAGAAGTACTTTAATCGCCCTTGAGTGCATTATCAGCCAAATAATAATAAAGCATATCTATCAGCAGTTTTCATATTGCCAATCATATGTATTGTTACATCCTACTGTAACAGGTCCTGGTTTTTTAGTTAATTTAGTAATTTATTTATAAATCTGAAGTGGCATTATATCCCATTTTTAGCATTTTGAATCAGTTTGTCAAGATTTATATTATATGTTATTTACAACTTGGGCTTGTTGTAAATATGAGCAATTCACTTACAATAATTCAATTTTTTAATATGTTAATATTTTGTTCAGAAGTGTTAGATGTTAGACAGACTTGTCTAAATGTGATGTTTTTAGTGATAGATTTGTGATTATTAGTTGTTGTTTTTACATAAATATGTTCAGGGTATTTAGCAGAACTGAGATCTGCATTCTTATTTCATTTGTAAATTATGTGGTAAAATGTTTGAAAGCTATTCAATGTTAGATTAATTATTGCAGTAGTATTTATGAGTATATGGTCAGTTTACATTCAAATTTGTTAACATGGAAACTAAAGCTCAATCAATACTGTGGGGCACACCAGTTCCTCAAAAACCTGTCAAACACTTTCTTCAAAAAAGCTGAGATAGCATTGGTTTTTTGGGGCCATAAAGGTGTGATCTTGGTTGATTTTATGGAAAGAGGCATGACAATTATCACTGAAACTTAGTGCGAGACATTGAAGAAATTGAGAAGGATCATATAAAATAAATGACATGGCACACTGAGTTCAGGTATTGTTTTTCTTGATGCTCATCCGCACGCTGAAGTATGCATTCAGTGCCAAATCGACAGTTTAAATCGGAGTTGTTTAACTATCTTTCATTCAGGTCTGATTTTACTGCCAGTGATTATCATCTTTTCCCAAAAATGAAGAATTGGTTAGTGATGCAGTGTTATGAAACTGTCGAGGTGTTTAAAATCAGTGGTGCTTGGCTTAATTCATAGGTGGTAGAGTTTTATGACAAGGATATTCAAAAACTTGTTTACAGATATGACGTGCCTTAATTTAGACAGCAGTTAAGTAGAAAAGTATCTAAGATGTATATAATAAATTGTTTTTTTTTTTTTATCAATTGGTGTTTTTTTAATAACGAATCAGAAGTTACTTTCCAAATAGCCTCTTTCATTTCTTTCATTGCAAAAAAATCTGCAATATAAGAAAAAACAATCATCTACAACTATAAATAGTTTGAAGGAATGCTGGTAAAAGAGAATATGTATCAAATACATATATCAAAGGAAGTCAAAGATAATGTATTAAAAGAAGTGAAAGAAGAAAATGAAAGTAACATTCTAGTAAATTGTTTAAATATGAAACATTTTTTGTATAAATTTCAAAGTTGAAAAAAATTAATGTCATAATAAGAATTTGTTAATCTATGTGACAAAAAAATAAAACAAATTTACAATATAAATGATTAGAGGAGCTTTAGAGTGAATTCATATTCTTCATCCTATCAAATAGAAAAAGTAGTGAATATTATTAGGAAGAAAATAAAATTTAATGGTATTTTGAGTTGTGTAAACAGATTAAATAACTGCATTTTAAGCATAGAATGTTTATAGATAATAAGTCGAATATAGGTATGTATATGTGACTTTACTAGCATTCAGAATGCAAGCAGTCATATCTTTAGGTGACTTTAAATATTGTTGTGATATGCACACTGATAAAGAAGAAATAATATTAATAGTAGATGTTAGTATAAATTTTTTAAAACAGGATAGTATGTATTCATATAAGGTAATTGTTATAGATTGTAATTGTTATTGTATTGTTATAGATTGCAATGTAATATAATTAATTTATATAACAACCCAGGCAAGAAAAGATAGTAATATGTTTTTACGAGTTATATGTTATTACGAGTTGTTCTTGAATACAAGATTGCATTTATTATAATTAAAACAAATTAAAAGGATTGATATTTGAAAAGTAGTTGTATCTTTAAATATAATAAAATATAACAATTGAAAACATGAAAATGGATTAAGCTGAATGTACTAAATTTAAAAGGGAAAATCAAAATTTGCTAAATATTTCTAAAGAAAGTCTTAGTATATTCAAAATAAGAAGACAGAATATATGAAATTATAAAAACTGAGAAGGGAAAAAATAAATTTCTACTTCGAAGCAAGAAACACAGAGGGGAAGGTTGGGCAACTTATTAAATGATCAATGGAAATACGAGTGAGTTTTAAATGTCAAAAAATATTTGATTTCAGAAGAATTAAGAAGACAATAGCACTAATCTGAAGGAAATTTGGAAAACATTAAGAATGTTAATTGGTGAAAGTAAGTCACAGATTTTTCTAGGTTCGTAATTAATGGTCCGTGGGAGCTTAAACTCCAGCTAATGGAATTTAAGATGTTCAACATCTGCATCATAAGATAAAAGAGTTCATAAAAGAGAACTGTCATAGACTATCTAGCTTCAACTACATCACTTTAAGGAACCCAGTGGAAGGTTGGGTATTCAACCCCAACCAGGTACTGAGCTGGTGTACAGATTTGGGTTGGAGCTGGGAAAATTTAGGATTCTTCATTTTGTCCACAGCATCCTAATAACCACAAAACAATTGGGTGTCTTAGAAATTAGTTACTACATAATGAAGAAGTATTCCGGATATAATTCAATTTGATCAGTTAAAATTACTGGTATGATTACCAATCATGTTTCAACATCAAAATGCCCCAAATGTGATCAGTCTTGGTTAAAAAATTTCAGAGGTAAAATATTTCCTAGTAGGATCTCTGGGAAGGGGGTAAATTGTATTAGGCCTCAGAGGAAAATATTGACTCAATGAATCATTTGAACAGGATGGAGAAGAATAGATTGCCTAAGATGATTCTTAATGGAAAGATTTATGACTCAAAGTATAGGGTAGACCACTGAAAAGGTTGTTTGGTGGAAGATTTACTGCGTGATCTATGAAAAAGTTATCAGAAATTGGAGTATGGTATCAAGAAACAGGGAGACATGTTAGTAAATTTTGATGTAGGCCACAGTCCACAAAGGGCTATAGTGATAAGAAAGAAGAGTTAATTAATGGTATAGATATAAATGACCTCAGATGTAAATGAACATTAATACAGCATTGCATATGTTTCAATTTGTTTTCAAACACTTTAACCATAACCAGCTGATGTACTGGAATGTTTCGTACATATGCTATTATTGTGGTTTTTAATTTGTCAAGCGTGCATGGTCTGTAGCAATACACTGCTTGTTCGGTGCCCATTAGATATATTGGGATAGTCAAATCGGTGGATCGTGCAGCCCACAAGCCCCTCAAAATGATTCGTTCACTAAAGACATTTCATAAAAATGTCATTGATCTGTTAAATGTGTGCGCTGTGCCACCATCTTGTTGAACCCAACCATTATTGATTTCCTGTTAACTGACTGATGAAGTTTGTTAAAACAGCACAATAACAATCACTATTAACTGTAATTTCAAAAAAGATGGGATGCACAATGTGATTATACTCACACTGACCCAGACTGTAATTTACGCTTTGTGCAATTCACACGGGTTTTTGTCGACTACAAGTGTTATTTTGTGAATTAATATAACCTCCCAGATGAAACTACGCTTCATCTGAAAAATGCAATGTTGAGGATACGTACAGAATTTTGGTCAATAAAACATTTAAACCATTGACATTAATTTAGTATTTTGGCATGATCTGTAGGTTTTAGTTCTTGAACACATATTACTTTGTAGGGAAAAGTTTCATTTATTTTCTTACAGCTTTATATACAGGAGCAAGTCTGTGATATCTTGTTGCTGTGCTGACTTATTCATTGACTTTAATGGAAATTCAGCCGTAGCATCTGAAATATCAAGCAGCTTCTGTTAGTTTAGTTTAGTTGGTGTTTAACAGAGCCTGTTGCCTAAACTTTTTTTGATAAGAGTTTGAATTCCTTTGCCCTGAGGAACTTTTACAGGTATTTGGAAACTTTTCAGAAAACTTGTGTTTCACTAAATCAGTGTATTTTTCACCTTCACAAAAGAACTTGTTCAATGAGAAAAATGCTTTCCTCTAATGAAAGAGCCATTAGGTTTCTTGTAATTACTGATTTCAATTAATGAAATGAAACTAAGCACATTGAATCACAACTCAACAACAACTGACTTCTTGGTTTATTACTGACTGAGTAATGCCTAATGAACCTGTGGGCAACCAACCTAATGCTGAAAGAACAGAATGCTCCACGTAATTATAAAGCATACTGCACAGCAACTTTCTGAACGCATTGTTTATAATATTTTCTCTAAACACTTTATAGATATTCAGATAACACTGGGAGTAGCTTATTTTTGGTAGCTTTTTTTTTTTATTAATGACTTATTTTATATATTAATGACATAGCTTTGGTTTAAGTACAAGCAGTGTAAATGAGGAAATAGAGAAAACTCAAAATTATGTAAATAGTATAAATGATTGGCAGAAACTGAATAAATTAAACTTTAGTAAAACAAAGTATATTATAGTGAACCATAAATTTAATGATGTCACATTAAAGATAGATAATTAATTTTTGGAGAGTGAGAAAGATAATATCGATAGTATTCATAAAAATGTCCAAAATTTTTTTTTTGTAGAATTAGAAATAAATACAATTATGTTCCAGTTATAGACTGAACAATGTACTTCAAGTAGATTTTTGCTCACTTCTATTATTTGTATGCAATGATAGTCTGTTAAGTAGGGTAGAAAAGCTTAAAAATAGTGATGCAGTAATTTTGAAAGTAAGTTGAACTGCAAATATAAAATTAGTGTTACAAAATTTATACTGGACGTACGTAAACAGAATAATTTTTCAGGCCTTAACATTAATATTTAAAATATGCAATTATTCGTAATTATTTAAGTAAGAATATGAAATTTATTAACAATATGAAATGTTAATTTTTAATAAATGATTGCAGTTTAACTAATAAAAGTCAGTGTAAGATGTACTTAGAGATTTCTAATCTATAATGAGTATAAAACTTTTTGTGTTGCTAAGAGAAATAAAAAAAAAAAAAAAAACAAATGTTGGAAGATTTAATAAGGCTTATATAGGCAAACTAATATTTATTGCACAATAACATTATGATAAAAATATAATTACATAATTAATATATATATATATATATATGACATTACTAATCTGTGTACTAGTTACTAAGTTGATTTGTCTTTTACAGTGATAATGATTTTTGCTTGCTTACTATGAATAAATTAGAATACCAAGACTTATATATTAAAGTTAATAAACACCTTTTCCTTAAACTATGTAAATACTTCCTGAGATTGGTTCAGAAAATTTTTTTATTTACATTCCAATTATTCATAGACACTATCACCTTCGAAATAGTCCCTTGGGAAGCCACGCAACGCTTCAAACTGTTTTCCCACTCTAAATAGTAATATTGGAACTCAGAAACCAGAATATCCTTCAGATGGTCGGTTACATTTAAAAAAATGTTTTCTACAGTTCTAAAATGGTGTCCTTTGAGGTTTGTTTTTAAAGTTGGGAACAGGAAAAGTCGCAGGGACTGAAGTCAGGTGAATAAGGTAGTTGAAGAACTACAGGAATGTTTTTCTCTGCCAAAAATTTGTTAATTGAGAGTGCAGTGTGACAAGGTGCATTATCATGATGCAGCATCCAGTTGTCTTTGATGGCTGGTCTCACGCGAGCAACTCTTTTCCACAGTCTTCCAAGAATTTCTCGGTAAATATACTGATTTACAGTCAGTCATGTAGGCAGAAACTTCTTATAGACAATATCTTTACTATTGAAGAAACAAATTAGTATGGTTTTGATTTGCTCATTTTGATTTTTACGAGATGTGGTGAGTTTGAAGTATGCCACTCCTTTCTCTGGCGTTTTGTTTCTGGGTCATACTCAAATATTCAAGATTCATCACCATTAATAACATTTTTTAGAAAATCAGGATAATTTTTATGATTTGCATAACATTGCTCATAATTAGTATCATTCATTTCTGTAACGCACAACAAAAAGTTGTTTAATGAATTTTGTTTACGTCTCACATGGCAACAGTAAACTAAAAATATTAATACCTAATATACATCAGCTGTTCATGTAACAATATTTTTACTAGTACTTTACAGTGTTGCCACTTTGGCTGCCAAAAAAAAACTATCATTACTCTATTTACAGACCTCGTATAACACTGGTAGATAAAAAAAAAGGTTTTTTTAATGTTTCTCTAAGTGTGATACAGTTTCTTGAATTGTTATTTTGCACACATTACAGATCTGTAAATACAATTTTTCTATCACCCTTAGTTTTAAATAAATTACGCTTCAAAAAAAATTAAGGAAAAGTATATTTAAAATTTATAATTTTGCATGGCCATACCTGTTTTAGAATGATTTTTCTGATGCTTTTCTTATATAAATAGCCTTAGACACATCTCGAATTAATGCCCAACAATAATCAGCTAGCATGTTAGTATTCCATTAAACTTTATAGTGGCTTTCCATCACCGAAATGTCTTGGTGGAAACGTTCACCATGTTCATTACTTACGTCTTCGAGGTTGTCTGAGAAAAAATCCATATGTGAGTGGAGGAAATTTATTTTCAAATACATATTACATCCCATAGCTCTGTATGAAGTAAGAAGTTGATTAACAATATCGTGGTAATTGTTGGATTTTTGTTTGCCGAGAAAGTTTTTGCAAACATCTTTAAATGAAGCCCAAGCTGCACTTTCTACATTATTTAACATTGAGTTAAATACATCATCTTTGACCAACTCTCTTATTTGAGGACCAACAAATATTCCTTCTTTAATTTTCCCTTTATTTACTTTCGGAAATTTCTGCCTGATGTACAAAAATCCGGGACTATCCTTCTCCAGTGCTTTTACAAAATTTTTCATTATTCCTAGTTTGATATGGAGAGGAGGTAAAAATAAGTTGTCTTGTTTCTTCCACTCTTTGGTAACATAATGTTTATCCCTAGCTTGACTGTCCCATTTGCAAAGAAAACACATGTACTTAGTATAGCCTAACTGCATGCCTAACAAAATAGCTATAACTTTCAAATCACCACATATGTTCCACCTTTGTTTTTATAATTTACTTTTTCAAGAATGTCTTTCATCACATTGTATGTCTCTTTCAAATTAATACTGTAAGCGATTGGTATCAAAGGATATTTGTTATGGTTGCATAGTAGAACTACTTTTAAACTATACTTGGACGAATCTATGAAAAGGCACCAGTCCTCAGGTGCCTTGTCCTAAGTGGCAATATAAGCTCATCAATATTTGTGCAATAAACCAAATTATTTTCATCAATAAAGTACTGAGAAATTCTTTTTGTCGGCTTTGAAAGCTCAAAGTTTTTGTATGTTTTTTGAAGTAAATTCCAACCTTGCAGTCTTCATTCTAACAGTTCAGCTTGATTTTTTGATAAATTTAAATCCCTAACCAAGTCATTTAATTTACCTGGTGATATAAGATGTGGCTTTTTGGAAGATAATTAAAAATCAGAATCATTGTTGTCTTATTCAGTACTGTCTGATTCTTCAACAATGCTTTCAAAACATAGATTCACAGATGGCTGAGGAACTGGAATAATTTCACCATCAAGTACAGGCCTGATTACAGATTGCATTGAAGGATATTTTACATGCTTAGATTTTTTAGAAATTGCAGACACACTTGTTAAATAAAAGTAACAATCGGTTACATGATCCTTTGGTTCCTGCCAAACCATAGGTACACTACATGGCAAAGCCTTCCGTGTACCTTTCAGCCATCCTAGTAAATATATAGAACAATTATTGCACACTATATGAGGAGCCCACATCTTATCCTGATCACCAATTTTAAACTGAAAGTACAAATAATATGCTTTTTTAGTTAAAGGTGTAATGTTTTTCTATTTGATTTTACAGTAAACTCACTACATACATAACAAAAGTCATCCACATCATTTACACAATTTCAAGGCATTATGACACTGCACCGTTAAAATTAAGACAGCAATAAGACTGAACAAAAGTAATTCATTCCTAAATCCAGTGCTTAATACGAACAACACAGCTATGTTTTCAGCTACATATTTTGACCTGCACAGACATGATTAATCTTGTCTCCATGAAGGTTCACTCTTCAATATTACATATGATGTCATAATATGTGACTATGGTATGATTTAATTCGTTGTCTAGTATTGTTTATTTATAGCTTACAAATTATGTTAAAAAAGTTAAATAATAAAGAATGAGCTAACAAAATACAATATAGGAGCTTTAAAATGCTAACTATACTTTGAAAAAAAATCCTATTATTAAAATTTAAAAATTTTTCAAAAATGGTGGGTGATAGAAAGATTTTGGTTCATATTCGTTTTCAGCATCAAAAACAGATTAAAATCATGTATCGCATGTTAGGATACAAGAATTATGTTATCAGTGTAATTAATTTTCTACTTTAATTATTCATGGTGATAATATTTAAATACCCATGTTTTTTTCTAAATTTCTTTCCTAATATTCACATCCTCTGTTTTATTTAGATTTAAATATTTAATAGATTTCTAATTCTAATTTTTTAATAAAAACTACCTGTACCTACCTGTAGACCTAAACATAACTGTAGGTTTTTTAATAAAACATTGTAAAAAAAAACACCATTGTAAAAAGTTTGATATTGCTCTCTTTATTATGTTCAGGGAAATGAATAAATTTTCATATTGTGGTTAAAATCTTGTTGGTACAACTGTTATTCTTAACTACATGCACTTATGTAATCTTGACTATGATAAAATTATGGTGAATGACCAGTTACTTTCTCATCAGTGCATGGATTACTATTAAAAACATGATGCATGTGGTGTACAAATCATGTTAATCATAAAGTTAGATATATTACATACAAAGAATTAAAAAAAAATATATAATTTAAAAATGAAAACGTGTTTTAATTTTTATTGTCATTGTTTTTTATTAAGGAGTAGACAAAGATGGACGAGGACTGCTGTATAAAAGCTATATGGATTGTGTTCATAAGTTATGGCAAGTAGAAGGAATTAGTGGATTATACAAGGGACTTATTCCACAGTTCTCTCGTAGTGGACCGCACTCTATTTTGTCTCTAGTCTTTTGGGATATTTTAAAGCAATTCCAATATTAATTTTTTAAAAAAGATTAAAAGCTCTTTAAATCTTTATAAAATTCATTTAAATAATAGAAAAATCAGTAGACAATAGCTACTGTACAACTTGTGATAGTATTGATTAATTTATTGTATCATTACTTAATTTATTTGGAATAACAGAATGACTATTAAATATCTCTTTTGCAGTTTGTTTAAGTACAATATGTTCACAAGCACCACCTTCCTGAATTTTTCCTTTTATCATTAATTCTTCAAAAAGCAGGGAAATAGCTGTTTTGCTTTTAGAATTTTTTTGAGCAGGTGTTACTCTATATTTCTAAAAAGTATAATAATTTACTTTATTCTGTAGTTATAGTCAATCATAAGAAAAATTGACTTAAGTGTATTTGAGGTGTTCAATGTCTGTAAATAAAGTAATGAGAATGCTCATATAGCATATGCGGATAAGGCAACACTACAGACAACCCTTCACTTATACGTTAACATCCATGAGATTTTAATTAAATACCTCGCGGGGACCTTAAGTATGAATTCCAACGCAGTAGGTCACCAGGTTATTTTTAGTAAAGTGATTATTAGTTATTTTATGCAATTTATAAAGTGATGTTATTTTGTGAATCATGGAAATTTGGAAGAGTGAAAACTTGAGTGACGTGTAATAAAAATTTGTCTCAAACTTGGAGAAAACACCACTGTTTTAAAAAAAAAACAAGAAACTGTTTGATGAAAAGCATGTTATATCAAGGTAACAAGGGTTCAAATACCATAAGGCATTTTTGGACGTTTCTGAATCCATTAGAGATGAACCTGCTGGAAGACCTCCTTCAGCTTCAAAAATTGACTGCAGTACAGAAATAGTGCGAGTCCTCATCCATTCCGATTGTCGACTGACAGTAAGAATGATAGATAATGAGTTAAATTTAAACCATATCATTGTCCTTCAGATTTGGGCATTTGGAAAGTGTTCATGAAGATAGTTCCCAAAACCGTTCAATTCAACAGGACAGTTGGTTGGCATCATATTTTGATCATTTGGAATGCATTCAAAGCAGGAGGGATTTCTTCAGCAATATCATTACAGGTGATGAATTATAAATATTTGAGGTGAATCTCAAAACAAGACATCAAAGCTGTTGTAGCACTCATCCAAACTCAAGATCAAATGCATGCTATTGTTTCAATAGTATGGGGATTGTCCTTAAGGAATTCAGAATCTTTGGCTAAATAGGGCTTTCTAATGATTCCTCAGCCTCCCTACACATCTGATCTGAGTCCATATAATTTTTTCTTCCCAAACTAAAGATACACTTCTAAGGACCAATCTGGGATGCTGGAGAACATTAAGAAAGCTATTACCAATCAATAAAAGTGATTCCAGATAGTTACATCCAGTGCTGCTATGAAAAATGAAATCAGTATAGTCCAGCTTCCCAAGGAAACTATTTTAAAGGAGATGATAAGTTTGATATATAATATAAAATAGGTAAAGAGTTATATGGGAACAGTATCGTTATTTTATTTACAGATTATTATTAACTTTATTTAAAGTAATTAGTTTACTTGCATATTAATGTATTACCTAAACTAAGTTTCATGTAAAAATAATATTTTCACTAGTCTCTTTGCATTGCATTTGTAAAGTTTTAAAGTATACAGTAATTTGTTTTTATTTGCATAGTCTCAGTTTTTGAAGTAAACACGCCAAAACGTAAATGTTACTCCATTTTTAACTTATTCAGACAAAACTGTCGTTGAAAATTCTCAATTTCGGTAATTCACACGTCATACTACAAATTATTTGTAGAAAAAAAGTCGTCTTTAGACATTTTACAAATCAGAGCCTAAAAGCTTATTTTATTATTTTATTATCGTTATTTTATTAATCTTACAAGCTCCCTAAATGCTGATTTTTTTTGTTACTTCACAATTATGATAATAAATTTATAATAGCTTTATTTCTTATGCAATTTCTTCAAGATTTTAAAGTATCATAAGAGCCTTTTAACTGCTATAATTTTGCATTTGTTCTGTTGTCTTAGGGCTATCATGCCGAGTAAGTCCCATTAACTGAACCCAAACATTTAAAGTACTTCTTCAGTATGGATACATTTTTCTTTTACTATTATCTTTATTTTATCAAGGCTCAAACTACAATGAAATAAATTTTATACACACACAAATTTCAAAATCCCTTTGTAATATTGAAATTTTGATTACAGACATATATAATTAAAACAGTTTTATAGAAAAATTCAAAGTATAAGCTAAGAAAAATAGATGTTTATTAATTCATATATTTTTTGAGATTGAAATAAAGAATGTACAATAGACTTGACTATACAAATTATTTTAATACTAATGAACACTTACTTTAATAAACAAAACGAGTGACTGGCAATAAATAAATTAAAATGCTTGAAAAATTTGAACCTAAATCTCTCAAGGTATGTCAAAATAAAGTAGTTCAGAAACTGTAATTAACAGTCTGTGAACATACATCAGAAACAGAATACATCAGTGTTCTGACTACATGAACAAAACTTCCTATCGAAAATAATAATTTAGCATACTTAATACTAATTTATATTAATCTTGTTAAAGTATTATACTATGTACAGTTACATAGAAGTACTACATAACTTATATATTAAATATAAATTATATATGCTGTATACTAAAGATTTACAAAAAGGATTGTTACATTAATTTCCAAGTTGGATAGTAGCTGGACAGTATTTAAATACTAATCCCAAGATATGGTACGCCTAGAGGCAGGAAGGTAATAAACTGATAGATTTTGTTCTTGATATTAATTACTGGCAGTAGTCAAATAAAACACTTGACATTAGAAAAAATCCCTAGAGTCTGAAAAATTTTACCATTTTCTCACTTTGCTTTGCTTACATTTCAAAAATTATTGCTATGGTAATTGTTCTTATTACTTGAAATGTACAACTTACTAAGTATTATTCTTCAATTTTTACTTTTCTTTAAAGTAGTAGTTAAAAGAAACCAAACCATCATAACTAAAGATGAAAACATAAATTGTATATGGGAAATCTTTTTATTGTTAATTTTATAAGTTGTGTAAAAATCCTTTTATAATTAAGGGTTTGTAGGAGCCTGCTTAATATAGCATATTCAGCTGATGTTATCAGATATGAATTCTGTATGAAATAATCAGTTTGTGATTTATTCAGTTTTTTACAGTATTTATATACTGACTGCATAGTTATAATTATTTATTTTTATTTTTTTGTGTTCATGTAGTATTAGTGTAATTTATTTTTTCAAATCTGTAGTATATGTTGTTTTTTTCAGTTTTATTTATCAAATAATAGAACAAAAAATGTTTTTCAGAAAGATGAGAACACAGATTTTTACATACTTCATTTTGTTCCTTTTTAATTTTATTATTGGTGTGGTTTAATCATTTTTTTTCAATATTAATCAAGAATTTATATCTGTGGTACACTGTCCATATATTTCGAACATTATTTGTGCTTTTTATAGATATAAATGGCCTGTACATGTGTCATTTAAAAGTTGCAGTTTAAAGTTGACTAGTTTCCTCATTTTTACTTACAAATACTACACCAAACCAATTTAAATAAAAGTGAATTGTAAAATTAGGTAATCGAATTCATTAGGCAGCTTGAAAGCAGTATCATTTACTTACCTGTACTGATTGATAGCTGGCTATTTTATTGGTTGTGTAATCAGCAGAAATCCTCTTTAGTGGTTTATGAAAAATTGGTCAAATGAGCATCATGTAATTTCTGTGGAGTGTTTTGTTATCTCAAGAATTGTGATATAATGTGAAATCATAAGCCATTTCAATCTTAGAAGGTATCAGATAGAAGAGTATAATACTAATTATGTAGTATTATACATATAAAATATTTAAAAAAAATCAAATAAGAATGTAGGACATATTCTTCAATATTTGTTAAAGGCCTTAAAAATTACATAAACATATATGCAGATTAATAATACTAAAAAAATATACTAGCGTTATATTTTTTAAATACAGTTACATTTTGAATCAAACATAATTGATGTATTCTGTTCTTAAGAGTGTATACTGTTTTTTACTTTCTGCCTGTCGTAAGAGTCGATTAAATGTGATCAACGCTCTGCAGGCCGGGCATAGAAGAATGAGCCTGCGGTGTCCTGTTGCCTGTCTTAAGAATGAATGAATGGATTATTTATTTCCACTTTAACACTTACAAATAAATATTATACATAGACCTATATTAAATACCTGCTAAAACGTATTCTGTGCGCAGGTATCAGTTACAGTACATTTAATCACGTATAAATAGAAATATTGTAAATAAATATTAGTATAATTAAATAGTGTAGAATAACATTAAACAATAAGTTCCATGAATTTTACAAGATTTTTTGAAAATTACATGTTTTATGATTATGTTCCATAAAATATAAGCATAGGTAACTAAAAATGTATATTAGTAAAGCTGGTAATCCAATTTTTCCGTTTCTTTGATCAATGTTTTATTATTGTTATTATTATAAATAAAGCGTTGTGGAATGGTATTAATTATCTTGCATGATATGTACAAAATTTGTCTTCTGCAAAAATTTTAAATTGTTTTAGCCGATTCATAATCACCACTCAATGGAGAAAATTATATATTTTTTCACTAGGGTTTATTTATAAATATATACAGTCAACTCCCGATTATTCGCGATATAACGGGGAAGAGGATTGCGGATAATAAACTCGTAGCAAAATCACGGTTGATCCAAAAATAATATTTAATCAAGTAATATGTGTAAAATGACTTAATACTGTACTGTAGTTCAGTATTTATATAGGTTATTATAATTAAGGTGTAACGGTAAGTAAAATAATATACAGTACACTACACCATTACGTATCTGGTAAAGGTAATACCCAGAAGTTTATTCAAAATACTACGTACTGCATTAACAAACGCTTATAAAACTAGAATAGCTAACGAAAAAAAGTACATATACATTAAATAAATAATGGATTGTGCATCTTACTCTTTCAGATTTTTTTTTTTTAACTAGACACGATTATTAATTGCACTTTTAACGACTGAAAACACTTTCTTTTAATTGAACTTCGTAGTTTGCGAAGCGTAGTAATATTGCACAATGAAAGGGTTGTTCTAGTGGTGAACGCGTCTTCCCAAATCAGTTGATTTTGAAGTCGAGAGTTCCAGCGTTCAAGTCCTAATAAAATAATTTATTTTTATACGGATTTGAATACTAGATCGTGGATACCGGTGTTCTTTGGTGGTTGGGTTTCATTAACCACACATCTCAGGAATGGTTGAACTGAGAATGTACAAGACTACACTTCATTTACACTCATACATATCATCCTCAGAAGAATTATCTAAACGGTAGTTACCGGAGGCTAAACAGGAAAAAGAAAGGAGTTTACATTTATTTCTCTAAATTTTATTTTCACCAGTTTCATTGTGTCTTCTAAATTGAATGTTACATTCTTTTGGGCAATGTAATTTTTAATCATAAGCCCAGATATTCACAACAGCATTTAAGTCGGGATGATAAGGTGGTAATCGGACAACAGTATGTCCTTTTTCAGCGAACAAAGAATTTATTTTATACGTTTTAAATAACGGTTTATGTAGTTTTATCACCGTGTACAATTCAGGTTTGAACAGTTCATGTGAAAATAGCATTTTGTTTTTAATGAGCCAGTCCATCGTCCCCTATTTTTTTAATTCAAATAAGGGGCTGGATTTGTTTGAACATTGTGGTACGGTGTATCGTCCAAGACTATTAAAGATCTCAGCGACAGCTTCGGTAGCAATTCAGACAACCTGTTTTTGAAAATTATTAAAATTCGTACATTTAAGGTAATCGCCGACTTAAATATTAAGAGAGCATTTTCATTAAAACAGTCTTCTCCTCCCGCAATTTTTATTACTGCTCGACTACCTTTAGAAACGATGGCTTTCAGCTCTTCTGAAGAACCATCGGTTCACGCTTGATCCTTCGTGCGGGAAGAATATATATAGGTTTCATCCACGTATGTAACTGGACGATTTTCTTCTCTGCACCGTGTTATGGAGCGCAGACATTGCAATCTTTTATCTCTTATATCATTATTCTCGATCAAACTTTTTCTATTGTTTTCAGTTTTTTCCACCGGAAGGATAAATTTTTCATGACTGTAACATCCCAAATGTCCCCTTCAAATGTTGCTCTTTTACTAATGACAAAAGTTTCCTCTTAGAGGAGCGTTTTCCATGCCGTAAGTAAAACTAATGAGTTTTACCCGTCCTCCGAATAAAACCTTTGTTGAAATCGTCCAGATCAGTTTTCAACTTCTTCCTTGTTGCTTTATAATACGGTTAAGGGATCTAACGGATACACCGGTCACTTTAGAAACACGAGTCTGAATTTGTATTAAATTTTTTCTTGCTCCAATTTCAATGGTAAGGATTTGAGCTCGATTTTGTAAGTAACTTGAATAATTTTAAGGATGTACTAAGGATTCCTAGACATTCCAATTAATATAAAAGTATGGAATGTGGGATGGTATCGAACGGTTTAGTTAGCTCCAGGAAAATTGCTAAAGTTATTTTATTGGATATCATTTTGAATATGTTATGACATCCCGGGTACTTTTATTTGCTGAAAGCTGTTCTGATTTTTATAATAATATTGTGATTTTTTAAAATATTGATCTTATTTAAATTTTCAATTAATCTAAGTTTTATTATTTTTTCTACAACATAAGAGAAACTGCTTAACAGCAGATTTATTAGGTGATAATTAAAGGGATTTTCAGTCACCAGATTTGAAAATCTGATGTGAACACCATATGACTTCCTTGTACGTCTATTAAATTACATATACACATCTTTGTAGAGTGAAAAGTACATACAATTTTATTTTACTAATAACTTCTGATATTTTTTCTTTTTGGTTATTATTCTTCACTAGTGGCCGCCCGGGAATGGTGGAAGTTTAACTGCCCCAGGCGCACGCGTTCGACATGATGGAGACCGTCCTCAAAGGCTTCCCGCAATTCAGGCGTCACCATAAGCTGTGTTTCTTACAGCTTTCGCCTGAGCGATCTCATACGCCTTACACTGCCTGCTCCCGACCCGGTGTCCAGCATCACTGCCTTTCACGAAGGTACAGGCGGCGCACTTGGCAGGGTAGTTGGTTGCCCTGTGCCCCGAAGAAGCACAGTGGCCACACATCTCCGACAGCGCTCTGCAGCGGAGAGAGGTGTGCACAAAGCCTTGACATTTGTAGCATCGGGCTATCTCTGTATGGTCGACCTCCCTACACATGCGGTCCACCCGAAAAACAGCCTACCACCGGCCACTAAGACCTGTCGGATCTTAGGCGAGGTCTCTAGAACCCAGTGACTTTTCGGGGAATCCTTCCTCCCCAGGTGCCGAAGCACCTTCGTTTCCCTTAGGAAATGTAAGGGATTTCCTAAGAAAAAGTCTTATAATACTTGCTGCTTGTGAGTGGCCAATTTTCCCCTTGACCTCTAAGTTCCAGGGTGGCCTGAGTTCTGGTCCCCCCCAAGAGCTGGGCAGTCGAACATCATGTGTTCATTCGACTGGACCTCCCTGCAGACGCACAACTCATCAGCTGCCAGGCAGAACTGAAACAAATATTGGTTTAAATTTACACGATTGGAGAGCACTTGGGCTCCCGTTGCTCTTAAAAACAAAGGAGAGGCATACTATCCCCCCAAATCCTGTATAAACTTATAGAAGGATCTTCCCTTACTTGTGGCATGCCATTCTTACATCATGAGGCTGTAAAGCCTCCTCTGAAGGCGGGAGATGGGCAACTATTCAAAATTTAGAACTGGTGCATTGAGATCACCGTTCTGCTCTGGTACAGGCCCGGCTCGAAACCACATCCCAAATACCTTGGCCTTCCTGCCTCTTTGCAATTTCCACATGACTGCCCGAACTTTCACCACTAAATTGAATGGGAGAGCCTTTCCAATATGGTGGTAGCCTCATAGAAGGTTGTTTTAAAAACACCACCACTTCATACAATTAAGGCTCTGCGCTGGGCACCCCTTAAATTCTGAATAAGTGCTTGATTTCTGTCCAACTTATGCGCCCAAATGGACACTGCATAAGAGGTCATACTTTCGAAGACACCTCGGTATATCATGTACAAATGATGGCCCAATGACCTGTAATCCTTTTGAGCAATCCTCCTAAGCTTGTGCATCACAGAAACAGCGTCTGCTGCTACTTGCCTAATGTGGTTGCTAAATAGCAACTTCTCATCAAACAAAACACCTAGGTACTTATGAACTCAAACTCGGCTGATTACACAGCCTTTATACTTAATACAGGGGTTATGATTGTATGATAATTTGTCTGCACCCTTGAGAAACATATATCTTGGGTGCAGAAATCTTTAAATTTTGAATGTCTATCAAGCCCTCTGCGTTTGACAAAGTCGCCTGCGCTCGATCTTCTAGCTGTGGTCATGAGTTACCATGAACTAACAGGAGACAGTCATTGGCGAAAGCCTGGACCGTGCCCCTTCTGGGAATATCAGTCCCAAAAATTCATCAAATACCAGGTTCCACAGCAAGGGACCGAGAACGGAGCCCTGCGGGCTTCCTCAGGTGATGGACTTTTACACAACTAGATGTGCATTCTTAAACAGTGCCGTGCGATCAGACAAGTAGTCACGTACTACAGCCTGCAGGGCTACGGGAACATTGCGGCATTCCAGCTCATATAGGACAGAACTCTAATAAAAGGAAGGAAATGCTGACTCTACATCAATAAATATTGCCAAAACATATTTACAGTCGGCACCATCCACCTCACCAAGAGCATTTAAGATGCAATTCTCGGTGCCAACCCTTTTCATGAAGCCATACTGGCCTCGATTTAGAAGTGAGTTCATATTGATGTCTTCCCAGAGCCGTTCCACAACCAGCCTTTCAAGCAATTTGCCGATTACCGGGAAGAGACTGATGGCTTGATAACTGCTGACCTCATTCGGATCCTTTCCTGATTTTAAGAGCACCCTCACCAAAGCCACCTTCCAACAAGTTCGAAAGCAACCCCCAGATTAGGCACCCCGAGAACAGTCTGCCAAGCGACTTTCTTATGACAGGCAGCAGATGATAGAAAATATCCGAGTGAAGTTGGTCAAGCCCTGTTGCCTTTCTCAGTGCCATTTGAGAAACACTCTGTCGATATCTACGGGTTCCACAGTCCGTATGCCAGGGAATGGTGTCTCACCCACCCTAACCCTGACTTCTGCTTTACCCTCTGGAGCGTCTGGAAACAGAGTATCCAGGAATGCCTGGTAAGTCGCCACAGATGTTAAAGTGTGGTCACGACCACCAAACTCACATCGAACACTGGACAGCACGTGCAATGGCTTTGGCTGGTAACATGACTTTTGTGTGCTGCCAGGGGTTGCACTGCAACTCGTGCATGGAGTCTTGCCAAAACTTGAGTCTGGTTTCCTTGATGCCATGAACAAACTCATTACAGGCACACTGGTAGATCCGCAGACCCTCAACACACATGCCATCAACAATAATCCCTGTTAGGGGGCAATGCTGATACCTTCTCCTAACAGACCTAACTCTTGTGCGCAGCATTCTAAAGTCAGAGGACCGCCACTTTTTCCAGGTTTCTGCCTGCATTTAACAGATGGCTCCCTGGAAGCAGCGGTCATGATGGCTTCAGTCACTCTCTGATCAGCAGACTGGCCACTACCTAAGGGTCCATCTATTGGCCAAGGCTGCTGAAGGACCCTATCGCAACCAGTCTTGATGGCCCACTATTAAAAATGTGGTAAACTATCATTAAAATATTCTGTAGGAAAAATTACTCTCAATAAAAAAAAAAAAATACGTCTCAATACGATTGAAAAAAGGAATGCAGGAAGTTCTTTCACTTCTTACTTTAAATTTTCCAATAATCTTAATTTCATTTTCACATGAAAACACCTTAAACATTTGAATGACATGAGGATATATATAATTATGTTTAAACTATCTGATTCTAAGTTATAATGACAAAAATTGAAAATTTTAACTAACATTTATGTATACAATGTAAGTTTTGTTATAAAAATCTTCCACTTAAGTTATCTGAAAAAAATTTACAGTAATAATTATCATAGTAATTTGGTTTGAAAAAATATAAAAAACAATCCTCAAAAATTTATTCAATTTATTACAAAAAGGAACTCGATTGAGAGCTTTTGTTTTTTACAAGGTTGGTTAAAAAAGTAATTATTCTGTCAACAATTCACTTACTCATTATGAATTTCATCAGCTAATTGTTGAGAAGTTGAACATTTCTTGAAAAATGATTATTTCTTAAAAACAATACCATAATAAAAAAGCATGGGAAAATTTTCATCATGACAAAGAAGTCAAATTACTTAGACAAATACAAAGGTGTTGTCTATTTTCAGTTTATTGAAAGGGTTCATTTAAAATTTTCCTTGAAATTGACAACTAGCCAAAAACAAGTTTTGCTACAAGATAATGAAGTTTCACTGTAATTTCAAAGGAAGAAACCCAAGCCAAAGAGATACAAAACAAGTATGTTATATCATGGCAATAACCCACACAAAACTACATCCAATTATGCTTTGCAAAGTTCAGTCATTCAACAGTCTGATTTTAAATTTCACTCTCTAGACTTTGTTTTGTTCAAGGTTGAAATTAATCACAAAAAGTCAAGAGATTTTACACAAGAGGAAATGAAGGAGCCAAGAATTTGTGATGAGAGTTTTATAAAAATCCCCAAAAATACTTCTCAGAACACGTTCAGTTCTTGACAAAATGTAAAGGATGATGTATACACCTGCAGAAGTATTTAAAGGATATATCTGATTAATTTGTATATAAAGCAATAATTAAAAAAAAGTAATAATTTTCTACAGATTCCACCCATATATGTTTACTAGTAATTCCTTCAAAAATGTATTAAGATTAAATTATTTATTATCAGCTGTTCTAAAAACATGAATACTTAGATTTAATAAGCCACAAAATTAATCCATTTAGATTAATTTACAATTATTAAAAAAGTAATTTAAAAACATATTAATTATAAAAAGTACATTTTGATGAAATCTACTACTACTTAGTTGAACACTTCATATTCCCTAGTAACAGAGTGTTTTTAAATAAATACACTAAGCCATGTGCGGCAAATTTTAATTGCACATTTTATCTGTGCAACAAAATATTGCTTTCAAAGCAAAAATATGTAGGCTGGAATATAATGCAATATAGGCTTTTTTTTATCACAGCTGGTAGTCTTAAAGCACTTATGATAATATCTGAAAAAAATTATAATTACAATATATTTACTGTTATATAATACACTTTCATTTTTCTATAAATATAAAATAACATATACTTTCAACATTGTGACTGTGAAAGTTGCATTAAGTATTTTGAGGGCAACATATAAAGTCAAGATATTTTTAAGTACAGACAGTAGTACAAAATTTGCAGGGTACATTTAACACCAACTAAAGAATAATTTATATAGTTATATGATAATAACTCCATTACATGCTAACAAGATTAAAATAAATGTAAAGAAACATGTCAAAAGTTAAGCAAGGAAAATGCATTTCAGAATGGTGTATCACAAAAAACAATCTCTGTAATTAAATTATTTATACAGTAGTTTTTGATATGGCTCTCAACTAGGACTACTGAAAACAGAACAACTAGTAAAGTAATTTAATATTATACAGTTGAATACACATCTATTTTACAATACTTGTACAAAAACCACTGAAGACTTTTTTACAATATTGGTAATATGCAAGAAGTATTTATACAACAATCAACAAGCAGATAGTGAATTAATAAGAACACAAATAATATATGCATTTAAAAATTTAAAAATAAATTAATTGGTGTTTAATTGGCAAATTGGACCAGAGATAAATAATGTATTGCAAATTTCATTGGGTATCATATCTTAACATTTATAATTGTTAAAAAAAACCTTTATGATACTCTCAAGTATGAATTCACACTCATACTTCCTAATAAGAATAAAATCGTACTCTGAAGCAAAAACCAGATGTATAAATAAAAATATCAAAAGTGTGATGGAGCCTCTTTAAACTGAAATGATTTCTTTAAGTTTTAATGCATTCATATTTTCCCAGCTAATCCAGTGGTCTGTTTTAGTCCCCTTGACCTTTTGTTAATGTACAGTCCATTACGGAACTGCTGTTTTATGCATTTAATACAACTTATTAGAATCTTTTATTATACATGTTCATTGTGACTTTTTTCTACAAATTTCAAGAAATTTCTGCCTCCTCTGTAACACTACCTGCTTTTTTTCAGAATGCTTTCAAATATGGTAAAACTTATTTGTCCTATTCTGAATGTTCCTTTCTAACAATTTTTTTCACAACTCCTTTATAGCCACATTTGGCTTATGTCACTGGTTTAGTCATTGTGTTCAAAAAATAAAAATAATAATTTAATGAATGTAAGCTTATGAAGATAATCACAGCCCAAAATACAGTATTTTTTAATTATATTTAAACCATAATATGTATCTATACTGTTAATGTAGCTTTCACTTAGTCATTTTTTAAATATTGGCAGTGAAGCAGAACTAGTTTGATTTTAACTTAAGGCTTGCTTTACATTAATTTCTATGAAAGCTTCATTATTTGGTGTGTTTGGCTATTTTGTTGTGCAATTTGCTAAATTTCAAGCATGAAGTAGCTGTACAAGAGGTCAAGACTATCAAGAAAGTCAGCTACTTTGCAACCAGGAAAAATGTGCATGGCAGAATGCCAAAGTCTGCATTATATGCACAGGTTGCTGCAGCTTCCATTAAACCAGAGGATATGATTTCTGAACTGGCAACAGCTCTAGCAAGCACGGTCGAACATATCATCAGTGGAAAATTGAAGAGTTGACCATAAAGAGAAAGTAGCTTCAAATCAATACAGAAAAATGCAGATGCTTGCAAATCAAAAAGTTCTGTACAGACCAGCAATGAAACTTCAACAAGTCGGAAGAATTAAGAAAATGAGGTTAACACAGAGAAGCTCAAAATTAAATCAATACAGGCTTAATTTAAAATAGAGAAAATGTCCATTCAGACAACAGGAAGCCAAAGATCAAGTTACTAGAAAAAGAGGGCTTTGATCATCCAACAATGGAGTCTCTGCAGACATGGAGGTCTTTAAATGAAAAGATGGCTACTCCAGCTAAAGCATATGCTTTAGCAGAGAGTGCATAGAGTCTCAACACTGATGTATTACTGACCGCACAATCGGAGCCAGTATCTGATGCTGACAACAAGACATCCTCCATAATTTACTGCGGAGGATCAGAAGACTCCATCTCCAAGGTCTGATACCTTGGAATTTGGCACTGAGGGCTTCAGAAAGATGGAAAAAAGGAAGAAAGGATGGCCTAAGGATACACCTAGGTGAAAGAATCTAAGAAGAAGACAATTATATGTTTTTTGATAAACTTTTAATGGGAAGAAGTGTATTTTAATTTCTATATGACACTGAAAGTTTTTTTAACATTTTTGATATTAGTGGTTTATGTGGCAAGGACCCTTACACTCTTGTAATTTGGTGTTTAAGAGTTTTAAATGTGTGTATCTTTTAACTTTCTATATGAAAGTGAGATTGTTTTGAGAATTTTTACATTTCATTAGAAATGGTTTCAGTGATTTTAAGTGGCAAAGGCCCTTTACACTCTTGTCATCTTGTATTTCTTTGGGGTTTAAATAGGCTCTAACAAGTTTGTTTTTAGATGATCAGTTTTGACAAGTCTAGTCTGATAACATTGATAGTATTTTTTTATAAATGACCGAAAATTTATTTTCAGATGTGAAAAGGGCTAATGACTATAGTAGTTAATGCCCCTAAAACTTAAAAAAAGAAAAAGAAAATAATCAAAATAGTTTAATGATAAGAGAGTAAAAGGAATAAAATCAGTGAGCTTCCAGAACCTTTCTGCCACCACACATGCAGTCTTAAAAATTACTAATATTGTGGAAGTCAAAATTATAATAACACTGTGGTAAGTGAAGAACAAGATTTTTTTTTTTTTAGAAAAAAAAGAACTATAGTTCATTATCCTTTAATGTATGGGTTCCTGATTTATTGTAAGAGGAAGAGTTTTTTAAATTGATGCAGTCTGTTGTCATTTTTTTAAACAGTTGTGGTCCAACAATGGCTTTCTCATTAATACACCAGTCATTCTAGTACACTAACATATGACCTACATTATCATAATACACCAATATATGATTAATTTATTCTGACCATGATATTAGTTAAAATTTATATTTCTTCTATCTTTTTTAGGAAACTTTCTTTAATGCCAAATTTTTGTAATTACTCACAATCATAATTTTTACATATTGATCTGTAAAAATACATTTCATTTAGTAATTTGTTTTGCATAAAATTGTAGAATTATGAAGTTAAAATTCTTTAAAACACACTTTGGTAGAATATTGTAACATTATAAAAGAGGAATATTTATTACTATTAAGACAACAAAACAATTGATTCATTCTGAATATAATATTTTAAGACAAATAAAGTGACAATTACTTAACTATAAATTTTGTAAATTACTCAATATAATTAATAATAGTATATGTCTCACTAGTTTAACAGAGCCTTCTTTTTTAAATATAAATATATTACACTAGGTAAAAAATTTATTATAAAACTTCAAAATAATTTAACATACATAATTGATAAAAACAGTAATCTTTTAAATTTAAATATAAACATATATAAACAAATAAACAATAAATAAATAAATATATACATACACTTACATGAGGTTTGGTTAAAAAAAATACTAAACTTTTTAAATTGCATGCCAACATCTGCAGATGCATGCTCCAGCCACCGTGCATACCTAGCAGCTTTTGAACATATCACCTTTTACTGGGTTCCATCTATGTGTTAGTTGTCAAGTAACTACTAACTGAGTGAGGTTGTGTTTGTCAGATTAGTGAAAAAGCAAAAATGAAGGAGTTAGACGAACAACTTGTTTGTAAGAAATTTTGCATAAAACTGGGGAAAACTTTCACAGAAACATTTCAAATCCTTAACCAAGCATACATGGATGACTGCGTGCGCCAACCCAGTGCTATGATTGGTTTAAGCGTCTTATGGAGGGCAGAAGTTCAGGTCCCAAAGATCCAAGGATTGGACAAACTTTCACATCAACTGATGACAAACATGTTCAAGTGTCTGCACTGTAATTTATCAACATCATCATTTAACTGTCTATGGGGTTGTTGAATAGGTTGGCATAAGTGTAGAATGTTGCCATCAAATCCTCACTGAAAAACTTGGAATGCATCGCATCAGTGCAAAATTCATGCCACATTTGTTAAGAGATGACCAGAAGCAGAAGCCAGCTGAAATCTGCAGCTTATACATGAACTCACTCAACCGGTAGTTACTCAAAACTAATGTATAGATACGAACCCAGTAAAAGGCAATATGTTACCAAGATATGCTGCTAGGTGTGCATGGTGGCTGGAGTATGCCATCTGCAGACATTGGTGACAATTTAAAGAATTTGGTCCTTTTGAACAAACCTCTTATATGCCTGATGTATAGAAAAGAATATTGGAGTTTTAATTTGTTAGAATAGTTCTTTGATGAGAACTATTCTAACAAAAAGTGTTGATTTAAGGCAAGAATCAAAGAGTAAAAAAAACAGTTTTAGTTGTATACATGGACTAGATTAAATTCCTTATCTTCCTGCTTGACAGCTTCACTAGCAAAGGATGGTGACTACTGAATAAAAAGCTTTATGTGTTTCGCGATTACTTAAATTTTATCTGTAGTTACAGTTCAATATGCATTCTGTAGAAAATTTAATTGTGCACCTTAAATGATAATATCATTCATTGACAGTATAATCATTTTGTTAAATGTTAATATAATCATAAAATGTTAAATGTGTCTTTCTTGAGTAGTCCTAAAAAATCTGTTAGCCAGCCATGAACTAAACTGATGATGACAGTGGGAATGTTTTGAAAAAATACTTACATAAGCGTCCACACTGTTCCTGTTTCAGGCTTTGAAGCCTACTGATTAGGCTGTGCATGCTGACTTTGCAATCAAAATGTTGCAGCACGAAGATGACAACTTTCTTGATTGTATTGTGTCCAGTCATGAGTCAACATTTCATCTTAATAAAAAGGTTAATATTCATAATGTCAGTAGTATCTGGGAGTCAGAAAATAAATAAACTCTTACAATGTGAAAAGGACTCTCCAAAATTAAATGCTTTCTGTGCTATATCCAGATAGTAAGTTTATAGGCTATTTTTTTTTGATGAATTAAATGTAACAGGAGTTGTATATTTGAACATGCTGTGTACATGACTCTTTCCTCAAGTGCAAGATGAGGCAGAGAATTTTATTAGGCAACAAGATGTGCTTCCTCACAGGAATTATTCTGTATGGGATTGCTGGAATAACTTTTCTACCAACTGTTGTACCGGATGATAGAACTTGTTGTGGTGGCTTCCAAGGTCATCCAATCTGACTCAAACTCAATGTGAGTTTTTTCCTTTTGAATTTTATAAAGGATCTTGTGTAACTGCTTCTACCATAAATTATACCCGATTTGAAGCAGTTATTGCTTTGATTACTCCAGATATGGTGGTTAAAGTTCAGAACAAATTCTCTTATTGACTGAATGTGTATCGCATGATGAAAGGTACTCGCATTGAACACTTGTAGGGAAGAAGTTAAGAATTACTCTTTCATTTTATTTGAGATACATTTCTGTAAGTCAGAGTTAAGAGATATTAATAAATTTAACACCCCGATAGTCTTTTTTTTGTATACCCAGTATATATTTAAAAATTAAAATTCTTTACTTACAAATTAAAACTAAATAATAATAGAATTAAAAGTAATAGATAACTGATAATAAAAGAGAATTTGAAATTTCAGCTGCAGGATACTCTTTCATTCATGCCTTTTGTGTTCACTACTAGTAGTAACTTCCTAAACTTAAAGGCAACAATTTTCAGAAAAATTGAGTTACTGAGGTTTATGGCAGAAAAAAGTACTTATTTTAGGAATTATATTTCAGTGAAATATAAATTGTTTAGCAAAGATTAAATTGAAAAAAAAAATGAGTCATAAAATAGATTATTCAACTTAAGGATTCAAAATATAATTATATATTACCGTCAAGTCATTCAATTTTTGAAGCACATGAAATTCTTTTAGTTTTTCTTTAAACAAATCACTTTTTGTTATTGGATTATCACTCACATCCAAGGACCTCAAATTCACACAATTATTAATAAATAAATCAAAACCTTCTACACTGTTTAACTGGTTACTTGATAAAGATAGTGATTCTAAGTAAGGCAAATTAGGAAATCCTTTTAAACTTTCTATTTTATTCTTGTCCAGCTTCAAAACCTAAAAAAAAAACAATGTGAATTATAAAAATTATTACTTCTTTTTTTTAAACTTTTGAATCTGTTTTCTTTTGCAGTTTTTACATCCTACATATCTCAATAAAGCCAAATTAACTAATCTTACCATATACATCTTAGCAATCTGTTTAATTAGATTAGAATCTTCGCAAGATTCTACCAATAAATACTTTAGCCCTTTTCTTCTTACCACTACATTTTCAACTCTATCAACCCACCTAATTTTCAAAATCCATCTGCAATATCACATTTCAAAGGACTCTATTTTTTTTCTTTTCTGTTTTTTTGTACTGTTTATATTTTGTTACTGTAAAGCATTACACTCTGCACAGATATTTAAAAAAATATATTTTTGACTTTAGATCCATATTTAATACTAGCAGGCTACATTTTTTTACATGAAAGCTCTTTTTACTTCAGTTTTCTGATTTTAATCTCTTTTCAGTCTTGCTTTCTTCTAAAACTTAATCATTGAATACTAAGCATGTACCCCAACCAACTGAATTATTATATTTGTTCAGAATGCAACAATCTGAGTAACTTGAGAGAGGATGTGTCTGTCTAGCATGGTCAGCTACACTGTAAACACAACTTTCTCTTTTGCATCACAACAATGCACTTATCATCCTTCGACAACCTTTATACGCACTAGACTTATTTGCTTATTAACTTTGTTTCTGAAAACTTTGCTAAAGTTTCAGAAGGTAATAAAGTGTAAGATATTTAGTTTTATTTTTATGAAAATGTATGGCCCCAGTGGGACTGACAAACTCAGAAAATCTGAACTTCTGAAGGAAGTTTGAAGTATGACAAAGGTACTAGATTAAATAAGGCTACAAAAAGATTATTTCCAAAGGAATGAAGATTGAGTGTCTTAAAATAATTATAGGGTTATGATTTCAAGTATTTTGTCAGAAACTGGTAAAGTCAGATCTATGACATTATTTAAAAAAAAGTTTATTAATTAAAATATAAATTACACATTTCAGAGCAGCTAGTCATTAATGAAATGCTTTCATATTAGATAAACCAATTTTAATCAGAAATAAAAAAATCTTATTCATTAATTTGATCTTTAATATTTAAATTAAGTTTATTTTAGTAACTTTTCTGTAATTAATCCATGTTCATATTATTTCTATAAAAATTATAAAGGAAACACTAATATTATTCTACTTCATTTGTTACGCAGCAGTAATTAATAACTAGCTACCAACAATAAAATAATGACTTAAAAAACAGAACTGTCTTGTTTCATTTGGTACAAACATAAAACTTTTTCTGTCTTATTGTTACATTATAACAATAAGATCTAGAGATAACAATAATTGCTATAATAAAAATTCAGCTGTTTCTAAAGTGACTGGTGAATTAACTTTCCCTACATGGGACATTGTTGCAAGAGATAATGAATTTTGTCAGAAAGCAGATTGTCTCTAGGGTACATCATGTAAAAATGGCCTGAGTATGATTCACTCATCTAGATCCGATTGACTCTTGTAAAGACACAACTGCTCTGCTCATGAGCAATTAATCCTAGACACTGGGTGTGAAACCATTTTCTATTTAGTGTGGGATCACAGATCTGACTGATGGAGAAAAAAGGCAGAAGCCTCCTTCAACAAGTCAGGATGAGGCATAAGGTGTTTTGAACAAAGTAGAGCTAATCCCAGAATTGAAATTATAACCTTTCTGGGTTTGGCAGAGGGCTGTCTGATATAATATTTAACTACACACATTGGTATCTATGAAAGTATAAGGGAACATGGTTCAAGCACATTTAAACAAAAACATATGCAATTATGCCATATGATACAATGCTCTACCGTTCTTAACCTTGTTTGTTCTTCTGTAATAATAACAGATAACTATCAATAATAATAATTAATATTTATCAAGTAAGCTATCTAAGAAAATTTTGGAATACTAAATCAGCTATTTAAAATAAGCAAATAGTAAAAGTCATAAATGTGACCAGCAGCCACTAAAAGGAAGTTTTTTCAAAACATCTCACCTGCAATTGATTTTATTTTTGAAAATCATGGATAATCCACATTTTTTTGATCGTAGTGTGAAAAATAATTTCTTAAAAAAATTAAATTTTTAATTTATCACTATCGGTCACTGATGATCACCAAAATAATAAATGTTCAGTTAAGAGTTTAATTGTAATGAAATTAAAGTTATGAATACATAATGTCTTACCTTACAAAACTGTAAATAAGATAACAAAGGCAATGATCTGCTACATAATGAATTGTTACTTAAATCTACAATTTGAATAGCCATCAAGTGTTCCATATGATAAAGTGCTGATAACTGACAATCTGAGGCAGTGAATTTTATAGTTGAATCATTGTTCAGCACTTCTTCTAACAAATACTCCATTTTATACCGACTTCCTGAAAAAATGACTCGGTTTGGAATTAGTCTACAATAAATAATAATTTGAACATGTTGAAGCCTAAAGTACCTTTTTAGTTTCTATTCCAGTGTGTTTATCCCAGTTTTGATTGATAAATTTAACTGTTCTATAATCCAATCACAAATAAACTATGCTACTTAATCCTAAAAACATCAAATGAAGCTTTATATGCTTTACATACTCATTTCACAAAAAACTTCAGTGGGTCAATTTCTATGGTCATTAGTTGCTAATAAATGCCAACAGTATGCAGTGAAAATTATTTTTTAACTAACTGATCTACAAAAAACATTTTATCCTTACTTCACATCATTCTATTTCCATGATGCTACCCCAGAACCATTCCAGGTATTGTAATTACCATCAGGTTGTAAAGGATGTAGTATATTGCTTTATCAAGAAACCTAATATCTTTGAAGCTTCAAATTTCACCTTCTAGACTGCATCTACCTCATTTACAAATTTTCAAAATTTATTATTACGCAGATTAGTTAAATTAGCTTTCTTTTATTTAAAAAATAATTAAAAAGTGGATAATATTCAAATTGCAACTGATTTTAAATGTTTAAATTCAATTTTTAAAATGAAGGCCTTAAAACATAATATATTTACAAAACTAATATGGTAATGAAAGATACAAGGTAAACACACTACAAATGGTAATCTAAAATATAAAAATTTAACAGTAATGCATTTAACAGATATACACAATATATTTAATAGTAAATATCTCAGATCTGTTTAAATAATAGGTTCAAGCATTAGATGACTGTATGTTGCTCAACTTGTTTCATTAGAGACAGCTCACAAAGGCAACTTAGAAATTGTAGAAACACTACATAAAAACCTGAAAACTGGGTATTATTACATCAATATACAACAATTGGTTATTATTTCTCCTTATGAAGATTACATAAATGTAGCAATTTGGGGAGAACTAATGCAGAGTTGGTAGAGAATATAATTAATTGGTACTCAAGAAGATTGGAGGCAAACAGAAGAAGAGTAAGACAATAAAAAATTACATAAGAAATGCTCTGAGAAAACAAAACAAATTTTTCAGATCAGTTACTTCAATGAGCAATCTTAAAACAGAAAGTTAAACATTCTATAAGCAATAACACTAATGTTAAAATGAAATGGACAAAGCTGAATTCTTATTTCCTAAAGGTCAATATGCAGTGGGCATCACTTTAAGAGTAAAACCTTAGTTAGTTAAGTTCACATGCAGAGAAGGGAAATAAAACAGATATAAGGCACAACAGATGTACAATAAAATTTTTCAAGCTAGTGTTAGTTATGTTTATTTAAAAAATATATGTACGTGTGTGTGTGTGTGCATGCACATGCACATGCACATGTGTGCGGGCTGAAATAAGACTAATAGGAGACCATTGAACATAAAGCAGACAACCTGCTGCTTGACTAGAACAAGGTATGTTAGGGCAATATAACATTTACTGCAAAAACCTCTAGGTTAGTCCAAAACAATCCTCTTCTACCACAAATACTACTACAAATTTCTTTCATGCTGAATTATGGGAGAAATAAACTATACAGGTTTTAAATTACTGAAATTTATAAATAGTTCTGGCAGGTGGTTATAATGAAAACGACAAGTGAATGAACAAGGACAGTTTTTAAGGCTGTTGATGCCTGCCTTTATAATAAAATTTTTCTTTGTTATAGAGCACTGGACTCAATTTTATATGCTTGGTTTTTTCTAAATAAATTTTATCTATTTAGCAAAATTTTAGTGTAAAAATTGTTATCTAAATTATTAAAATTTAAAACAGTGTTTTCTAACCTAACTGTTTTGGGTAATCTAATATTGGGAATCTGATCTAATCTAATACTGGGAAAAAGAGAGTCTGACAAGGATGTTCCCTATCCCAGTTACTTTTTAATCTTTACATAGATAGATCCAGAGTAACAGTGAGGTGAAAAAATAAAGATGGTACGATTTTCTGATGATATAGTAATTCAAGCCGAGAGTAAAAAAGATTTAGAAGAAACAATGAATAGTGTGGATGAAGTCCTATGCAAGAACTACCACATAAACATAAACAAGAATGAGATGAAAGTAATGAAATGTAGTAGAAATAATGTAGGTGGACCACTGAATATAAAAATAGGAAGAGAAAAGATTATGGAGGTAGAAGAATTTTGTTATTTGGTAAGTAGAATTACTAAAGATGGACAAAGCAGGAGCAATATAAAATGTTGAATAACACAGATGAAATGAGCTTCTAGTCAGAAATATAATTTGCTTACATCAAAAATTAATTTAAGTGTCAGCAAAACATTTTTAAAAGTATATTTTGGAGTGTGGCTTTATACGGGTGAAACTTGGATGATCGGAGAAGAAAAAATTAGAAGCTTTTGAAATGTGGTACTATAGGAGAATTTTAAAAATCAGATGGGTGGCTAAAGTGACAAATGAAGAGGTATTGTGATATTGATGAAGAAAGAAGCATTTGGAAAAATATAGTTAAAAGAAGAGACAGACTTAACAGGCCACATATTAAGGCATTCTGGAATAGTTGCTTGATATTAGAGAGACAGGTAGATGGGAAAAATCGTTCAGGCAGACAACGTTTGGAATAAGTAAAACAAATTTTTAGGGATATAGAATGTAAGGAGTATACTGAAATGAAACGACTGGCACTAGATAGGAAATCTTGGAGAGCTGCATCAAACCAGTCAAATGGCCAAGATAAAAAAAAGTACTGGGAATAGCATAAATATAATATGTTTATTACAAATAGAAAAGTATACATTCACAAAGTAATAATAATAATAGAAAGCATAAATAGAGAAAAGGAAATTAAAAGGGTGACTGTCAGTCAGACTTAGAATTTTTTTTCAATTTATGAAATATCTTAATATTTTTAATCACTGTTATTTTCAGAACATTAACAGGATTTCTTAAGAAATAAAGTATGTGTGTTCTCTAACATAAACTTAGTACAGGTGATGCAACCAATTTTAATTCTTGGTGCCATGGCAGTGACAGCCACATTTTGAATCACTCTACTATACTTCTAGCATAACATTTGTTTCATTGCCTAATAGCAAATGGGCCTTCTTAAGATGAATTATGATGTTAATGTTAAATCACAGAACACAATTTTTTGAAATTTTAATCACCTACATATCTAATATTCTAATCAATCACCTACAGCTAATATTTTGAATATATTACATTTACTTTTATTTTATTGCATATACATATATATATATATATATATATATATAAATAAATAACTGAAAAATTTGTAATTAATTTGCAAAAAAAAAATAAAAATATTATTATGCATTTTTCAAGATGGTAAATGCGACAAGAATTAAACAAGCACTTATGTGAAGCTTGGAATTGTACAATAGTAAGCCCACAATAAATTGATATAACATACAAATCAATTTTCGGCTAATTTTTCTAGCAGCTGCTTTTTCTCTTTTCTCACTCTTTGGACTTGAGATCGCAAACCCCCACATGCATGCGCACGTGCACACACACACAACTGCACATTTTTTTTTTAATTTGAATCATATGTTTATCTTCCTTTTGCAATTTCGGAAATCGATCACCTTTTTGTTTCATAAACTTATACATACTATTATTTAACAAGCCTGTTGTTTTAGTTTTTTGTCTTTTATGGTAGGCTTAAGTTCACTAATAATTAAAACAATAAAAATACATATCTGATTATTAAATGTAACTACCTTTTCCAAATCAAAAATCAAATAAAAAGAACAGAATTTACACAAATGCCTTTACAGAATTAAAAAATACAGGACAACTAGTTAATATGATTATACACAAGCATTCAGCAACGTAGATTTATGGGTAATTATTTATTTTTAAATTGACCTGGCTGAGTTTGAAAATTACAAGTATACAGCAAACAATAAGCAATATTGTTTCTTAATATGATTCTAAGAAAGCTGATTCATTTCCTGAGTTATAATACTTAGCTTGTCCATGTTTATTTTTACAATAAAATCATGATACTTTATAAACTATCTTCATATGTCACACAACTATAATGTTAGTTAATTTATCATTTAATGTTTATCTGCTGACATAATTATAATACTTATTGAGAATAGGCTTACATTATTATAGCGTTTAGAAATATACCATAACATTTTTGTCAAAGAAATAGTTAAACGTTTATAAAGTATAAACAGAATTAAAAAATATTTAAAAGTAATCCATAATACCACCCAGGAACATAAAATAATAAGTTGTAATTATATGAAAACAATTTGCTTCTGCTTGAAAACTAAATGAATTTTTTCAGTTTGGTTAACAGGCACTAGCTTGAACCACCATAGTTCAAGCTTCAAGATTCATTGTGGCACCTGTAAATCTAAGTAGTTTAAACAATGTAACCATTGAAGTAAAACAATAATAATTATAATAATAAACAAATCTAAAAAATAAAATAAAATGTAATTTTATACCTCAAAATACAAATTTATCTTATAAATAAAATAAGAAATTAAAATATTTTATTTTATATTGGGTTAAATAGATTTTCTAGGTCGTAATTATTTAGGTCGTTATTTCATAATATGAAATAAAATGTTATAAAGAATGTTAAAAAGGAAATTCTTAAATCAGCAGAAGCAAACTTAGGCGGAATAAAGAGAACTGGTAGAAAACTTTGGGTTTCAGACGATATATTGCAGCTGATGGATAAACGTAGAAAATATAAGAATGCTAGTGATGAAGAAAGTAAAAGGAACTATCGGCAATTAAGAAATGCTATAAACAGGAAGTGCAAACTGGCGAAAGAAGAGTGGATTAAAGAAAAGTGTTCAGAAGTGGAAAGAGAAATGAACATTGGTAAAATAGACGGAGCATACAGGAAAGTTAAGGAAAATTTTGGGGTACATAAATTAAAATCTAATGTGTTAAACAAAGATGGTACACCGATATATAATACGAAAGGTAAAGTCGATAGATGGGTGGAATATATTGAAGAGTTATACGGAGGAAATGAATTAGAAAATGGTGTTATAGAGGAAGAAGAGGAAGTTGAGGAGGATGAAATGGGAGAAACAATACTGAGATCTGAATTTAAGAGAGCATTAAAAGATTTAAATGGCAGAAAGGCTCCTGGAATAGACGGAATACCTGTAGAATTACTGCGCAGTGCAGGGGAGGAAGCGATTGATAGATTATACAAACTGGTGTGTAATATTTATGAAAAAGGGGAATTTCCATCAGACTTCAAAAAAAGTGTTATAGTCATGATACCAAAGAAAGCAGGGGCAGATAAACGTGAAGAATACAGAACAATTAGTTTAACTAGTCATGCATCAAAAATCTTAACTAGAATTCTATACAGAAGAATTGAGAGGAGAAGACCAATTTGGTTTCAGGAAAAGTATAGGGACAAGGGAAGCAATTTTAGGCCTCAGATTAATAGTAGAAGGAAGATTAAAGAAAAACAAACCAACATACTTGGCGTTTATAGACCTAGAAAAGGCATTCGATAACGTAGACTGGAATAAAATGTTCAGCATTTAAAAAAATTAGGGTTCAAATACAGAGATAGAAGAACAATTGCTAACATGTACAGGAATCAAACAGCAACAGTAATAATTGAAGAACATAAGAAAGAAGCCGTAATCAGAAAGCGAGTCCGACAAGGATGTTCCCTATCTCCGTTACTTTTTAATCTTTACATGGATCTAGCAGTTAATGATGTTAAAGAACAATTTAGATTCGGAGTAACAGTACAAGGTGAAAAGATAAAGATGCTATGATTTGCTGATGATATAGTAATTCTAGCCGAGAATAAAAAGGATTTAGAAGAAACAATGAACGGCATAGATGAAGTCCTACGCAAGAACTATCACATGAAAATAAACAAGTACAAAACAAAAGTAATGAAATGTAGTAGAAATAACAAAGATGGACCACTGAATGTGAAAATATGGGGAGAAAAGATTAGGGAGGTAGAAGAATTTTGTTATTTGGGAAGTAGAATTACTAAAGGTGGACGAAGCAGGAGCGATATAAAATGCCGAATAGTACAAGCGAAACGAGCCTTCAGTAAGAAATATAATTTGTTTACATCAAAAATTAATTTAAATGTCAGGAAAAGTTTTTTGAAAGTATATGTTTGGAGTGTCGCTTTATATGGAAGTGAAACTTGGACAATCGGAGTATCTGAGAAGAAAAGATTAGAAGCTTTTGAAATGTGGTGCTATAGGAGAATGTTAAAAATCAGATGGGTGGATAAAGTGACAAATGAAGAGGTATTGCGGCAAATAGATGAAGAAAGAAGCATTTGGAAAAATATAGTTAAAAGAAGAGACAGACTTATAGGCCACATACTAAGGCATCCTGGAATAGTCGCTTTAATATTGGAAGGACAGGTAGAAGGAAAAAATTGTGTAGGCAGGCCACGTTTGGAATACGTAAATCAAATTGTTAGGGATGTAGGATGTAGAGGGTATACTGAAATGAAATGACTAGCACTAGATGGGTAATCTTGGAGAGCTGCATCAAACCAGTCAAATGACTGAAGACAAAAAAAAAAATGAAATAAAAAAGGAATAGTTAAATGTTTTTTTTTTTTTTTTTATAATTCAGAACGTTGTGGTATATTGTTTTAAACTAAGCTAGTTAACAAGCCTTGACCAATGTTAGTTCTAGCTGGCCAACTTAACTTGCAATCAGATACAAGTCTAGCTTCACTGTCACAAAGGCAGACTGAAAAGAACACGTAAAATTTGTCCAAGTAATAAAAACTTCTGAAAATGTGCAATTTTAAGTAATTATTCAATTATTATTAACATCATAATATGCATATAGAATCAGATCTTATTTTTATTCCTTAATTTAACATAATAGAATGCATTATTTCTATTAGAAATATTAAAGTTATACTTATAAACAATTATACTTATTATGCCGACCACTGTGGCACGAGTGAAAGCATCTCGGCCTTTCATTTAGAGGTCCCAGGTTCAAATCCTGGTCAGTCATGGCATTTTCATACGCTACAACATCATTCATCTCATCCTCTGCAGCAATACTTAACGGTGGTCCTGGAGGTATATATTAAAAATAAAGATAAATACTTACTGAGATCAGAATAAAAAGTAGTTCTATGAAAATCAGCATCCATCAATTTACCAAGTAGAATCATAGTCTTCTCTTTATATTTTTTTCTATCTATAGCTTGCATCAAATATACTGAAGTTAATAAAGCCCCTGTATAGGAATTAAAACAATCACTATTACACAGCAATTAAAAAAAAAAAATCACTTATAATAAAATTTTTTATAACATTTGTTACATAAAATAAAACCTGTTTCAACACAAAGTAACAATGTTCCAATGTTTCTTGGCCAGTCAGTCACTGCAAATTTTCTTCTGCCTAGCTCACTTAGCTTGTTTTCTATCCTCTTCCAAACTGTACCTAGCAAAATCAATAAGTTCTTTTTCTTTTAAGCTTGCAATGTATCCTTTCTCTTTTACGTTTACTTGATAAAATGTTGTGTCCTTTCTCTGTTAATTTTATTTGGTAAAATGTCATTTAATATTAGATTCAGCTGTAAATATTTATTTACAGAAAATAACACATACTCTCTTTGAAATATGGATCTTCATGCTAAAGTACTTGTCTTCACAATGGTTACAAGTCCTAATGATAATGAATAATAAGGATTTAAGATTACTTTTTTACATTTTTTCATAATATAAAAAAGTTACATAAAATCAAAATATAATTCTCAATTATAATATATACAGTTAAATAAGAAACATTTCTTCAACAAATACATCAAAAGTAAGAAAAACTATTTAATGTTATAAATATGTTACTTTACAATTACTTCAATGCACATATAACATCAGTAGATATATATATATATATATATGTATGTATTTTAAATTCTATTAAAATAAATTTCTTAGTACAGAATATTGAGATACGACATATCTTACCTTAATTTTATCATGAGAGTACTTTCGTGGGGTTTTGTATCACCAGTCATGATTGAATTCAATTAATTAAATTGCATATTACGTAAAGATATTAAAATGTTAAAAATATATTATTACTAAAATAGAACATGCACATGGTGTTACATTACTAGTAATGTAACACCATATTACATCATGTACGTCATTTATTTTAATAATAAAAATATATTATGTTACTAATACTATATTACCGACTAAGTACTTTCATGATAAAATTAAGATATGTTTTCTCTCAATATTCTGTACCATGTGATATATATATATATATATATATTTAATATTAATATAATATATAATAATATATATGAAATATAAACCACCAAAACAAATTAATTATATAAGTTAAACTTACCATATTAATTTCCAATAACCAGTTTTCACGATTTCCCGCATCTTCAGTTGGAAATTGTATATTTTTTACATTAAAACATATTCTTTTAATAATTTGTCATTTAAAAAAAAAAAAAAAATGTTTTCTATAGTGAAACTTTGAATGACATTATAAGTGTACATGTAATTTTGCTGTCCAGAACTGGAATAATTTAATCTTTAAAAGGTAGTATTTTCCTTTGTTCGATTCTTACATCTATTCTTATATACCAGGTGATCATTTGAAAAGCTACCACATTTATATTCAACAGCTATTCATTGTAGGGATGTATACTATTCTTGGAACCTTTTTAAAATTACTTTCAAAGGGGTGGAACCCATCCTTTCTGCTACACCTAACCCCACTCAAAAATCTTAAATGGCAATTATAACATTTAATTACATTAATTGACAATGTGAAAAAAATAATGAATTTTGGTGAAAAGAAAACTAAAATCCATCCACACCTTCACTCAAGTAGGTGCGAAAACCATTTGGGGTGGATAGTACTTTTTTTTAAATTTCAGTCCAATAAAATTAACTCTGATAAACATAATTTTTGTTTCCTAACATGTGATACGTGATTTTAATCTGTTTTTTATGTTGAAGACGAATATGAACTAAGAATCTTTCATCATGCACCATTTTTGAAAAATTTTTAAATTTTAATTAAAGGATTTTTTCATTTTTCAACGTATAGTTAGCATTTTAAGCTACTATAATGTGTTTTGTTAGCTCATTTTTTATTGTTTAACTTTGTTAACATAATTTGTAATCTATAGTAAACGATACTAGAATTAAATCATATCACAGTCATACATTATGACGTCATATCTAATACTGAAGAGTGAGCCTTCATGGACAAGATTAATCATGTCTGTGCAGGTCAAAACATGTAGCTGAAAACATAGCTGTGTTGTTTGTATTAAGCATTGGATTTAGGAATGAATTAATTTTGTTCAGCCTTATTGGTGTCTTAAGTTTATTAAGAATGCAGTGTCATAATGCCTAGAAATTGTGTAAATGATGTGGATGACTTTTGTTATGTATGTAGTGAGTTTACTGTAAACTCAAATAGAAAAACATTACACCTTTAACTAAAAAAGCATATTATTTGTACTTTCAGTTTAAAATTGGTGATCAGGATAAGACGTGGGCTCCTCATATAGTGTGCAATAATTTTTCTACATATTTAATACGATGGCTGAAAGGTACACGGAAGGCTTTGCCATGTAGTGTACCTATGGTTTGGCAGGAACCAAAGGATCATGTAACCGATTGTTACTTTTGTTTAACAAGTGTGTCTGGAATTTCTAAAAAATCTAAGCATACTGTAAAATATCCTTCAATGCAATCTACAATCAGGCCTGTACTTGATTGTGAAATTATTCCAGTTCCTGAGCCACCTGTGAATCTATGTTTTGAAAGCATCGTTGAAGAATCAGCTGTTACTGAAGAAGACAACAATGATTCTGATTTTTAATTATCTTTCAAAAAGCTACATCTTGTATCACAAGGTAAATTAAATGACTTGGTTAGGGATTTAAATTTATCAAAAACTTGAGCTGAACTTTTAGGATGAAGACTGCAAGTTTGGAATTTACTTCAAAAAACATATAGAAATTTCGAGCTTTTGAAGCCGATAAAAAGAACTTTCTCAGTACTTTATTGATGAAAACAGTTTGGTAAGATTGTGAAACATTTTTATTTGGATGTTGTTCATTAAATACTTGAGCAGTTCTTCTAGCAGATTTATTTTGTTGTCCATATGTAAAAATTAGTTTAGTCGTTTCTTCCAGATTGTGAGTCATTTTACTGAAACAAATTTACTAAAGGTAAAAAATTAAAGACCAAATGGTAGAACAATAACACAAACCAAATGCCAGTTTTAACTAAAGAACACAACAATTTAAATAAAACATGATGATGAAATAAACACAATAAATAATTTTTGGCATTAATAACATACATACAATTTGAAAGAAAACAATTTGCAAAATTTACCAGAGAAACTAAGATCTCAATAACTGACAGAAAATAATAATCTTATAACAAGATAATCAATTTTTCAACAAGTTGCCAGCAAAGAAAACCTTATTGGTTTTTTATATGTTTAACTGATGTTATAATACTGTGTTTACGTTTATCTGGTACGTTTATTCAATGCTGGAGAAACCTAAAACCCATATTTTTAATAAGAACGAATGATTTCAGACCTAATGCTTTACATCAGTAATATTGTATCCCAACATAACCCAAAAAATAAAACAACACATTTTTAATCAGAGCTTTAATACCAGGGAACCAATCTTTATTTTATTAGTGCCAAATTACTTGTCACTCAAAGGGCCTTCCAATGAGGTGTCACAAGCTACATCATCTCACTTAAAAAAAAATAAGTTTTCAACCCCTGAAAATTTAAAAAAAAGGGCAAACATTTGTGTTGGTAATTTAAAAAATAATTTTCAGTTTTAATCCACAGATTATGATTATATTTCAAATGGTTTAAGAAGTAATATCACATAATTTTATATTTATTTTTGCTGGACTGAAATTTAAAAAAAGTACTACCCTAAACGGATTTTTGCACCTACTGAGTAAAGGGGTGGGCAGATTTTTATTTTCTTTTCACCGAAGTTCATTATTTTTTCAGGTTGTCAATTAGTATAATTAAATGTTACCATTGCCATTTAAGATTTTTGAGTTGGGTTAGATTTAGCGGAGAGGGTGGGTTCCACCCCTTTGAAAAAGGTATACATGCCTGCAAACAGAAATACAATGGGACTGATAGCTGTTGAATAATCAATGTAGTAACTTTTTAAATGATCACCTGGTATGTGTGTATATATATATATATATATATATATATATATATATGGTTTGTAAAATTAAAACAAAAACATAAAAAAAATAACTTCTTTATTTCTTATTATGCAATCACAGCAAATATGGTGTAATTTGAAGAAATAAATTAATTTCTTCGTACTTTCTAGTACTTCGTCAAATATCTTCCATCATTTATTAAGCAGTTGCAATCTGTCCTGCAGATTTCAGTCACTGCTTGCACCATGTAGTCTGGTATGGATATGATTTCTTTTTATATTAAGGGTCTGAGTTTGTTTAATATCTCAAGATTTATTGATGAACACCCTAGACTTGAGTAAGCCCAGAAAAAAAAATAGTTGAGTGCTATGGAAAAAACATTTTTGAAAATTATGTGTCCTGGGAACACTTCTTGACCACTGTCATGGGATGCCCAGGGTGTGGGCTATTGCCCCATTGTGTTGAACTACTCTGTATTCAAGTTGATCCCATAGCAATGTAGCAAATCCTTACTGTTGCATCAACAACAAGAGTAAGGATAACTGTACTAAACATTTACATTAGTCCTGCTTATATACATTTTAATTCAGTTTTTCTCGATTTTTACTTAATATCAGATCACTAAGATCTCAATATAGCTGGAGTGTTGGTGAAATTGGACTTCCTTTGTAGAATAGAAGTTGCTAAAAATCCTTTCAATGATAAAAAAAGAGGGGGAGTAAGAAATAATACAACAGAAAGGACAAAGAAAAAATTTCAAGCTTAAATAAAATATTCCTTTGTATACAAAGGATCTTACTAATAAACTAGTTTCATACCAACCTTTTCAAATATCTTCCAACATTTCATTTTTATTTTGGAAAAGAAACTCAAACCCCATTTCTGGGAATTTGTCTGAACATAACTTAGTCAAATGACTGCATCATGTCTACAGTCTTTATGTAATGAAATAGTAAAATTCTAGTTCAGTTAAAATTAAAAGAATAGATAAACAGGTCTTTATATAATTATGTGAACATAATTTTTATATTTTTGTTTAGTTCCTGGGACATACTTTTTAAGGAATGATGAAATGTTTATTGCTTTTCTGTCAAATTTTACATAACTAATTACGAAGGCGTTTGAATGTGTAATAAAGCTACCAAACAAATTTAAATATTTGTAATTTTTAAAACTTTTGTAATAACTTCAATGCTATCCTGAATGTTTCTCAAATGTGAATAGAATTTGTTTATACATTGAGTGTTTTATGTTCAGTAATTTTCATGATTAGGGTTGAGTTTGTGAAACTTTCAAGGTTATTAGCTCACATTTTTAAACTTTTTATTACTTTGGGACTTTTGAAAGACTGTAAACATCATTTTATAATAAAATAATTAAATACTAGTTTCACAATGCATTACATTTGCTATCAGGTTCAAACTCAAGCAACTTAGTGCAAGAATCAAGTTGTTGTCGTAAAACAGCAGTCAATCCTGGACTAAACTCAGCCTCAAAGTGGAGTGGTTTTTTATATATTGCAAGTTGATCAGATATTTTCTTAAGTAATACAGTATCTAAGACAGTATTTGTCTGTTTGGACTTTATAGTAATTATAAGCTCTTCATCACTTTCAAATAACTTTTCATTCATTTTACTAACCTGAAAAAAGATAAAAAATTGGTTACAATAATTTTTACTGGTGGTAGGATACATCATAATAATAATAAAACAGACCAGTACTAACTTGATAAATTATCCTTATAAGTAAATGAGATTACAAATAGATAAAATTCTAAAAAATTAAATAGCAATGTATGACTACAAATTGCATTCCCTACAATTTGACAGTTTCATAACACCTATAAACGGTTCCCACATATAACTTGGGTGTAGGTTCATTGCATGCTGTAAGTATTCATTAGTAAGATATTGTTTGATGTCATGTAAAATTCAGAAATTAATAATAATGAAAACATGGGATATGCAATTAAATTAAACAAATTTTAATGCTTTAACTAATATAAAAAAAAGGTACGTACAAAAATCATACGAGGATCAGTCAAATATAAATTGTACTTTTGTCTTCACGGCTTGTGCAAAACATGAGTGGCCTGAACATGGAGGGATATTGACAGTAAAAATGTAGGGAGAGGATCAAGGGTGATGGGTGTGAGGGATGAGGATGCTCTTTGAGATTAGCATCTCTCTGGTCAATAATTCATGATAATAGAGCAAGAGGTTCTATCATTGATTCTACAACGTATTAATGTGAAGTTTCTCATGAAGAAGGGTGCCTTCTAAAATGTTGAGTAGATTGCAAGCGTAATTTAAAAATATGGCATTGGCACATACCCTAGTCTACGATTGCACAAGCAAATTGAAAGAAAACCTAAAGCAACAGAAAATTACATTCACAATATGTGTTCAAGGACAAGTTTGACAGACAACATTCTGTCGACCTCTGACCTCACTGAAGACAATCAGCATCTTATGGTTGATGAAACTGCTTAGGAAGCGAATATCAGCCATGGAAGTGCCCTTTCTATCATCACAAAACACCTTGGTTAGACAAAACCTCTTATGAGGTGAGTTACTAGACTTTTGACTCAAAATCAGAAACAGACCTGACAGGAAATTTGTCAAAGGCTCTGAAATGATTCTGATGAGAAGGAAATAAATTTCGCATCAAACAGTAACATAGGATTATACATGAGTCCACTTCTGAGTTGAAACTGATGAGTATGGAATGGAAGCCCTTGCCCTGTAAGGGCACAAATACCTACATCAAACATTAAAAAATCTCCTGTACTGTTCAGATTTATCTTGCTATGATTTCTTTTTCTGTTTGGCAAAAGGAGGTACTGAGAGGAGATCGATTACAGAGCAACAGCAAAATAGAGACGTTTGTACACAATTAATTCTTGACAAGCCCTAAAACCTTTTATGAAGAAGGAATCCACAACTTCAAAGAAACTATGAAGAAAAGCAATAAATATGTTTTATATTTTTCTTTTGCTAATAAAGTTAACAGAAGGCTGGTTTATATTTAACTGACACTAAATATATAGATCAGTAACCTTACTGCTACTAAACAAACAGAAAGATTAATTTATTTATTATTTAGCAATCAGTTCACAAATCATAGCTGAGAATTCAATCTCTACATATAGACTGATAGAAAACATTCACAAGTAATTCATAGTAAAAAAATAACCACTTGTTAGGAGTATACAGAGCAGTGGAGACTAAATTTAAAATTAGTTTTAAATTTAAAACTCAAACTCTCAAAAATATAAAAACTCAAAAGCTTTACTTTATATCAAATTACACACTAATGGTCAGTATGACATGTCAGTAAGTAACTCTTGCATATTACAACTAGTCTTTAGGTAGGATCTAACAAAAATCTGAAAACAGTAGGCATAGAATTCAAACTACTTAATAAACTTTTGAGATGAGTTACCTAAGTTCGCTAAGGAATACATATTTTAATTTCATTCTTGAAAGATAAGCTACATTCAGTGAAGATTTATTGGCACAGATATTCTATATTATTCAGTATAGTAGCATCAATAATATTGTACTGTTCAGTATATTGAGTATCAGTACACAGATGTTTTTCTACAAAATAATGGAAAAAGTTAATAAAAAATGTAGGTCTGTAAGTGCTTTGTTTTTGAGCTGTGGTTAGCAAGATTTACTTAAAATCTTTGCTCCGAAGGTCAAATAATACCACACTAAAACTCTTTTTAGACACAAATTATAGAGCGAAGTTAGTTATTTTACGTGCAATTTTACATGAGAAACACATTTGGATTACAAACTGTATTTAAAGAAATAGTTTCCAAGTAAACTAGTAAAATAAAAAAGGAGCTTTATGGAATCAAAAAGCATGCTCTTTTCAGTTTACTGTAAATTTACTTTATTAAATAGCCAATAAGCAAGTGTAACGTCAAGACAAAATTTGTAAGGAATTTAATGATGAGAAAATTAAAGTCAGTAAAATCCTTTAAACTCATTATTTAAAGTGAAAGATTTTCTTACATTTTTTGTTGTTTGATTTTCAATAAAAATGGATTTTAAAACATTTTATTTGGTTTTTATTAATTTTAGTATAACATTATTTGATTTTAGGGGCAGAAATCTGGGTGAAATCTTTTACCCTTAATCCTAACAAGCCTAAATTTAGACAATATTTTCACTTAAAATATTACTTTATTTTATAATTAACCGTTTTAGTTTCCAAGATATAAAAATTGGCTGAAAAGTTATTTTCTATTATCAACTATAATTAAAAAATCAGACATTAATTTAAACTGAACACAGACAATACAATGCTATACATCAATACACCAGAGAATTGAACAAAAATTGTTATTGTACAAAAAATCGAGTGTTAAAAAGTACACACATTTACGATTATTTATAAAATATTTTAAAAATGAGAAAATAAAAATACTCACATTAAAAACATGAAATGTAATTTATAACACCCCCAATTAAAACTTAACCTGAAATTTACTGATTCCCAGTAAAAATGAAACTGATTTCAAATCCAATATTTACATAAGTGTAAATGAATTTTTAAGTAAAAGACTAAGGATTCTTCTACATTTAGTTTTCGTATTTTTCAAGTGGGTAATAAAAAAAAGCAGTTGCCTATAAAATCAAAATTTATAATCTTCAACAATTTATAATTTATTCTGTGGTAATTTCAAAACAAAAGTAAATATTAGAGACTACTAAATCTTACTTGAGTGTCATATTGGAATTGAAATCAGGCCTATATTTTATGAGAGTAATTAAAAAAATAAACAATCATTCTACAACTCTTCTAAGTTAGAAAGTGTAAACACGTGGTTGTGCAGAAACTCAATTGGGAGTGACATGTGAAATTGTGTGGGCAATGCTAGAAAGGTAGGGGTGATAGTGAGATGCATTCAAGTACTGAGAAATTTTGGAACCCCTAAAATAGTGGTGTGGGTACTCGTTGGAAAAGCAATTGTCTCCAGAGTGTAACTAGCTATAATGTATCGCCGAGGCTCACTCCCGACAGAAGATATGGCCTCCCAAAGTGGTAGTTTTTCGAAGGCGTCCATGTCGAAGAAAGTAGAAGTAAAGGAGAAAAAAGAGCACGTCAGGGTTCATCAGAAGAAGAGGAACCTTCGCCTGGAAGTTTGGGGAGCCTGACCTATCAGTTGGGGTCAGTCATGATCTCCCTTAAGCAACATATGGGAGCCGGGCTATCCAAGTATATTAACGAACATGAGTAGGAATTTAAAAAAATATACTTGGGGTTGAAGTCGTTGATGGAAATGTCTATAGATGGTATTATAGATGGAAATCAATAGAGCAGAGGATAGTGAAGGTAGTCGTTTAAAGTATAAGGCAGGCGATATATTAAAGGATGAAATTTCCATTATTGGAGAAGAAACACTTGAAGTCAGAAGAAGTAAATATAAAATATACTATGATTCAAGAGCAGTGATGAAAATAAGTATGAACATCATTTTGAAGGCAATTAGGAAGGTTTTACAGCAATCACCTGCATTTTTACTGCCGGCCGGAAGCATTGGTAATTATAACAAAAAGGCATTGTCATATATAACAAAAGACCAGGTAGAGCCGGTTAGAGTATTAACACTCCATGCAGATACACAGGCAAGACAGTTAAGGCCGGGACAAGCGGCAATAAAGAAGGCCACTCCACCTGCGTAGGAGAGCCGCACAGTGATAGTAAAAGCAGTGGGTAAGTCGTAAGCTGAGCTACTCAAAACAATGAAATCTGCGGTAAATAGCGACAAGGCCAATAATGTCATATCCCTCAGAAAAGGTAGGAATGAGGAGTTACATGTCCGCATCCAGGGGGCTCAAAGAGCAGCAGATTTTAGTAGTACGCTCAGGGATTAAGCCGTGGACCTGCAGGTAGACTTAAAAACTAGAGCAGGTAGAAGAACAATAGTGCACATAAGGGACATTGAAATGGATACTCCGGAACAGGAGATACTGGCAGCAATAATGAATAGGACAGGGGATGGTGAAGAGGTTAAAATTACATCCATAAGACCAGGGTATAATGAAACACAGAATGCTACGGTAGTCATGTCCTACAGAGCAGCATGCAGATTGGTTGACCAAAGAATAAAGATAGGATGAGTCAATTGTAGGGCGTATATACGAGAAGATCAAGAAAGGTGTTTTAGATGTTGGAGCATGGGACATCACAGGAGTGAGTGTAACGGCCCAGATAGATTTAACCTTCAATTGTGGGGGCATAGGTCACAAAATTGCGGATTGTAAAGAGCACAGTAGCTGTCTTAATTGCGGGGAAGGGATGTAGTGGTGAGAGATATCAGTGGGAGAATAGCCTGGAGGAATACGGCGAGATCGAAAGGGATAGTGGCAATCAAATCCGACTCGTAATTGCAATATATATTTCGCCTAATTGTGAGTTGAGTGAATTTGCAAGATGCATGGATACCATACAAAGAATAACTACTAGAAATAGGAAGAAATTCATACTCCTGGGGGATTTTAACTGTAAATCAGTGGCTACAGGGTGTACTTACACAAATAGAAGAGGTGAAATATTTACGGACACTATGAGCTCTATTGGCGGTCATTGTGTCAATGACAGTACCCCCACTTATCAGGCGAGAGGGCACTCGTTGGTTCTGGACCTTACAATCCTGGACAAGAGGTGGAGAGGGAAGCAATGGGACTGGCGAGTATTACCTCATGAAATCGCCAGTGATCATTTAGAGACCAGAATTTGTATTGATGATTCGATGTTTGCTACTATAGAAAGACCGTTACCCTGGATGTTTACGGCAGAAGAGATAGAAAGAATAGTTAGTAGGACATCCACGAGGCTCATAAATATGACTGAATTAACACCGCTGGTGCTGACCAATGTAGTCAAACAAGAGATGGAAAGGGAGGAGAGTAGGAGCAGAAAGAGAAGCTCAGCATATTGGTGGTCAAAGCAAATAGAGACCCTAAGAGATAAGTTACAAAAATCCAGGAGAAAGAAACGACTCAGGATCACAGGTGGACAAAAATATGAGGCAGCGACCCTTGTATATATTGAAGATAGACGATCATTAAATAGGGCTATTAGGACAGCAAAGAGAAATTGCTGACGGGTATTGTGAGGAGTTAGATAACGACCCCTGGGGACAGGCGTATAAAATAATTACAAAGAGATTTGGCAGGCGCCTGCCTATTTTAAGTAAATCGCAAGCGGAACAGGAAATTAGCGAGTTATTTCCTTGAACAGAAGAGGTGATTGAGGGAATCATTAATTGTGACAGCAGGAGGTTCACTCTTGGAGAATTAAACGCAGTGGTCGGGCATCTTGGGAATAAAAAGAGCCCCGGATTGGACGGGATTCTTGCGGCGCTCCTAAAGGGTCTAGTTAGGAGAGTCCCATGGGAAATGCTGGTGATTACCAGTCAGGGCCTGGAGAATAGAAATTTCCCGGCATGCTGGAAAGAAGCCACAATTGTATTCCTTCAGAAGGGTCCAAAGGAAAATGGAGATATATCTTACAGACCACTTAGCCTCCTTAATACCTTGGGTAAGGTAGTGGAAAAAATGTTGGCCAGCCGCATCATCAGAGAAGTGGAGGAGGATGTAGGTATTAGCAATAATCAGTTTGGTTTCTGGAAGGGGCGATCCACAATACATGCAATACAAAAAGTAATGGATTGTGCTCTAGAGACAAGGAGAGGAACTTGGAGGACAAGGCATATTCCCTTGTTCATCACATTAGATATTAAAAATGCATTTGGGACCATTAGATGGTCATCAATTATAGAAGCTATGGCTCAGAAGAATATAAGTCCATATCTACAAAGACAAATTAGAGAGTACCTCTCAGACAGAAGGTGTCAGGTGGAAGCACAGGAAGAGATATTAAGATTTGATTTGTATGGCGGGGGTGCCACAGGGCTCAATATTGGGTCCTTTAATATGGGTCCTGGCCTTTGATGGGATATTATAAATGAGGTATCCATGTGGAGTGCAGGTATTGGCTTACGCCGATGATTTGGCGATTACTGTAGAGGGTAAAACTATCAATGAGGTTCAGGAGAAAGCGAATATAACATTAGGGATAATCAGCAGTTGGGTAGCAGAACGTGGTTTAGAGATAGCTATGGATAAAAGCAGATTCTTAATGTTTACAGGGAAAAGACAATTAGAATCTCCGCTCATTACTTTAAATGGACAGGCAGTAGCAGAAGCTCATTCAATTAAATATTTGGGCATTACCCTAGATAAAAGCTGCCGTTTTACGCAACATATCATAAATGTATGCAATAAAGCAGAGATAATGACAAAGAGCCTTGATGTCATTATGTCTAATAAGAGAGCTCCTAGGCCATCAAAGAGGAGAGTTATCGCATCTGCAGTGGTATCATCAATATTGAACGCGGTGCCAGTTTGGTGGCCTTCGGTGGAAATAAAGAGAAATCTTCGCAGACTTACTGGGATGCATAGGAGACTGTTGCTGGGGGTGGTCTCAGCCTACAGAACAGTCTCATATGAGGCGCTATGTGTTCTGTCTGGGATCCCCCTATACACTTAATGGTATTGAGTAGGGTAGAGAGGATGCAGGGGATAGAGGTACAAGAAACAAAAAATAGATTAAGGACGAGCTGGCAAAATAGATGGAGAGTGCAGGGGACCGCCAAACGAACAAAGGATCTAATCCCAGATTTATTTAGATGGTTGGATAGAAGATTCGGAGAGGTCGACTTCTATCTTACTCAGTTCTTTACAGGTCACGGAAATTTTAATGAGTACCTGTGTAGAATTGGAAGAAGGCCGGAACCGGGCTGCATGTATTGTGGGATAGAAGACAGTGCCGAACACACCTTTTTTGAGTGTGGTAAATGGAGAACACTCAGGGCTACCTCAGGAATTGATGGGAAAAGCCCCATAGAAGTATTTAGATATATGATGGTCAACGAGAATAATTGGAGGAAGGTGGCGGACTTCGCAAGGGGGGTTATATCACAGAAGGATGCGGATGAGAGGACACAGGTTTTTAGGGATAGTGATAGGGAAGGGCGGACAGCCGCAGTGGTGAGGGTCGGCATGCTGAGGTGTGCCGGCTTCAAGGATCCACTGGGGACTCCATGGGAAATTAGGTTAGGGAAATAATTGCAAAATTAAATTATATAAAAGAGAAAAGACCCGATACCACGTCAAGACAAATCATGGTATGGCGTGGTGTCAGAAAAGAGGGCAAAAATAAGTACTCAAAAGATCTGACCTAAGGCGAGCCGACCTGCCATGCCGGACATACAGCCGGTAGGTGGGAAGGCTCGTTAGAGTATGGCAGACACTTCCCTGGGAGGCGTAATACCAACCAGTCAGACCGGCCCAGGGGAGTAGAGTATCAAAAAAAAAAAGAAAAAGTACTGAGAAGAAGCAGGAATTCAGTTGTCTTCTTGTAATCATGTAATGGACCTGTATATTGTTACTGGCATTTAATCATTATTTTTCAATACTATTTTTTTATACAGTTTTTCAAAACTACTTTTCTTTCATTAACGGAATTTTTAAATACTTAATCTTCCTAATGCTTCATCCAAGATGCAATCGTAGATTATGAAGAGAAATACCTCTAAAAAGCCAAAGCAAGTGTATAATACATACATACAGCAAACATATTAGATAACATATTACATACAGCAAACTATTAGAAGAAAATCCAGCGATTATACATACAGAAATTCAAGCTTGTTAGCAGACCTTTGTGGAGTATCTGTCCATATTGTGCATAAAGTGATTACAAAATCACATAAACTGGGAGAAAATGAGAATTTTAGTATGCCGGGAAAAACTTATAATAGAATGAATATGAAAGTTAACACTTGCAACTTCCAAAGATACGAATTACAAAATTTCATATATAAAACAAAAAGCCCTGCCTACATTGAAAAAGTTATTATTCATTTTAAAAACCAAACACTCATCTCTCCAGATGAATTGAAATCACAAAACTCTAAGGAAAATTGTGAGAAGTATCGGTTTTAAATAGAAGAAAAATGAAAATAACAGGAAATGTTTAGTACGAAATGAGTAAATTATCTAAATAAAATGAGCATTTACAGATGGGAAGGAAGACTAATAATTTTTTCAGATGAATCTTATATTCATTTGACACACGGAAAATGTTATGGTTAGACCATAAACATAAGGCTATAAAACACCTGTATCCAAAGAATCAAAGCTGATATTGGTTCATGCTGGCAGTGAAGCAAGAGAAGTTCAAAATGCTCTTTTAATTTTTAGACTGGGCCAAAAAAAAGGAGAATATAAGAATAACATGAATGCCAATAATTACGAAAAATGGCTGAGATAAAACTAATCCCAAATCTTCCATGTTGATCGGTTCTGTTAATTGATAATAGTTGGTACCACAACGTAAAGTTACACATGGTGCCAAATTCAAACAGCAAAAATCCTGAACTGTTATGAGCGGCTTCAAGATAGAAATATTCCGTGTTCAGTAGATATGTTAAAAACAGAACTGCACGAATTAGTGTGAATTGCCTTGATACGAAGAGTACTACTTCATAAAATACTGCAGGATCACAGTCACAACATAATAAGGCAACATCCCTACCAACCTGAAATTAACCCAATTGAGTTGATTTGAACAAAAATAAAAATTCAAATACTGAACGAAAATGTCTCTAGTTAGAAAAATATGAATAATATAAAAGAAATTGCTAAGAAAAAATTTTCTGAACTGCCAGTGGAATATTGGAAGCTATGTTGGGAACACACACTAAAAATAGAAAAATATTATTATGAATACAGATCACGTTGCTGACATCCAAACTGAAAGGTTTACAGTTTGCGTTGATCACAGTGACAATGGCAATGAAAGCAGTGATGAGAGTGCCAATGAATCAGTCATCGAACAAGTATGATACAGATGATGCAAGATCTGATGATATGGGTGGGATTAAGTTGCTTGATTAAAAAACCCTTATCTATCCTAATTAACTATCTCTTTCTGTTAATTAAATAAATTAAAAAAAACTTGTAAAGAATAAATGAAATTTCAAAAAGTAATAAAAATTGTAACTGTAAGCAAAAAAAAATAAAAATTAAATATTTTAGCAAACAAATTGAAAAAAAAAATTAACAGATTAAACAAACAATAAATATAAAAAAAGGGAAATGGTAAGATGTTATGTATCTGTGAGCATTCAGTGTGCTTTTTTTTTCTTTTTGTTGGGTAAAGAACGCTTTGGCATTATCATCGCCCAGAATAAAATTTTATAGAAAAAATAAATAAATAGCTAAGAAAGACTAGAACTACCTTAAAAACTAAAAAAAATAAACAAAAACTTACAACTAATATCAGAACTAAAATCTCTTTTTTAAAAAGACATTTAAAACTGATATCACAGCCGTGAAACTAAAATTAAAAATAAGCTAAAACTAAAAACCTAAAATTTAACAAAACTAAAAAGAATTTAATAAAGTCCATGAGGGGTTAAAGGGCCCAACTTGGACAATGGAAGACATTAACATATACTAAAACTAGGTTAAAAATTAAAATATTAAAAAGCTAAAACCTACAGCTACTAACACATATAAAATATCACTAAAATATTAAATATAATTACAATCACAGATAAAAAACTTAAAAATAACTAAGTACTATAAATATAAACATATATATATATATATATATATATATATATATATATATATATATATATATAAAACTAAAATAAATTTAATGAACTCTGAGAGGAGTGTAAGAAGGCTTGTTCTTGGTCAACAGAAGAAAATAAAAATTTAAAACTAAACAACAGTAAAGAAAAAAACACTATTAAAAAATATGTAAAATACTAATAGTTATAAGAAATAAAAAAAACCTGGTCTAAAACTTATTTGTCATTGCCCAGGATTTGATGAATTTTGCTGGGCAATTTAAATTTATGATGCAAGGCCACATAACAAATGCAATCCACAAGGATGTGGCACAGTCAAGCGACAGTTGTATCATATGCACATTGGTGCATTTACTTTTGACATTAGATAACCGTGTGTGAGTCTGGTATGGCCTAGCCACAATCAACAAAGGACTACTTCCTCTCAACGGAGTTTTCTGAAAGACAAGTCCCATGGCAACATAGTATTTTTAATGCATTGGAGATTATTACCCACTGTGGCACTCTAGTCACCTTGCCACTTTGCTCGAAGAGTATGTTTTACACAATTGATAAAATTGCATGTACAAGGCATGTTTTTAAAGTAAGTACCGTTTTTAAATTCTGTCCCTGCTACGCTGTGATTGGTATTCTACACATGCGTACTGTGTACCCGCATCTGTTGGCAAGCTATAGACGCCATTAAGGAAATATTTGACTGTGTTTACATTTTTGTGAGTATTTAAAATGCCTCTGCTGATTGAGAATCCCCCAACAGTAAAATATGTGATGTGATTTGTTTTCTTAGAGCTAAGCCGTGAAAGCGGCTGAAATTCACCAACAAATCAGTGAAGTGCATGGAGAAAACATTATGAGCGATAAAATGGTATGAAAATGGCTTAGAGCTTTTAAAGATGGCCACCAGAATTTTCATGAAGAGGAACGGAATGGATGACCTAATGTCATTACTGAAGATTTGGTGCAGAAAGTTGACGAAAAAGTGACAGAGAACAAACGCTTTACAATTTCTTCTCTATCTGAAGAGATTCCTCAAGTTTCAAGAAGTGTTGTCTATGAAACTGAGACTGAATGTTTAAATTATCGATGATGATGGTGTCAAAGCGGCCATGTTGCAGTGGTTATTAAGTCAGCCAGCAGACTTCTATGATGACGGTGTTCAAAAGCTGGTTGCACGATACGACAAGTGCCTTAATACTGGTGGCAATTATGTAGAACAGTAGATTAAAGTATAGGCTTTCATGTAAAAATGAAATTGTTAAGAAGAGTGTACATGTCTTTTTTTTTAATTTCAAAACGGTACTTACTTTAAAAATATGCCTCATAGTAACATGATTGGTGAAAGAAGGTTGACTACATGCATCTTTAGCAGCAGGATCTGCGCATTCATTGCCCGCAATTCCTACATGGCTAGGGATCCAGCAGAAACTCACTTGAGTGTTATGATGGATCAACTCAGTGATTGCATTATAGATTTCAGTGACCAAAGGATATATGCAGTAAAAATTTTCTAAAGCTTGGAGTGCACTATATGAGTCGCTACAAATAAGGATATGACGGTATTTTGGGTTAACGATATTCAAAGCCTTATTGATGGCTTATAAGCCTTATTTAAATAGTAAGTGTATTTACTGCAGTAAATACACTATAGTATACTGTAACATTAGGTAGACCAAACATGTAGATTCTGCTATTAAGAGTAAATGCGCATCCAATGGTATCATTCTGTTTCGATCCATCTGTTTATACTATTGCGTCTGGGTTTATTTTGGAAAGACTATTGTGAAAACTTTGCTGAAAGACGATAAGTGGTGTTGATTGTTTCTTAAATATAGTAAAATCAAAAATAAAATAAAATTTATAAGGTTGATTCTCCATGGAGGATATGAGAAATGGGATACGCTGGAAAAATAGGAAGGAAGTCTATATTTAAAAGCTGTAGTAACCGCCGGGTGCATGCACCCTTAGGTGCAATGAAATGTGGGTGGTCTTCATATCTTTGTAAATTAGGATTTGCAAGAACTGCAGTAAAAGCCAGGTGATTTGGTTGCCCTTTAAAACGAGCAAAGTAAGATGTTGAAAGTTGGACACGTCTGCCCCAAAGTGATGGTTCGCCACACTTAACAAGTATGCTAGTGACAGGGCTTGATCTAAAAGCCACTGTAGCAAGGCGGAGAGAAGCATGATTTACAGCATCTAACATCTTCAGCACAGTATTATGTGCTGTAGAGTAGGTGATGCAACCATAATCTAAACAACGAACTAAGGAATAATAAAATCGCAACATACATGACCTATTGTTCCCTAACTGGTGTTTTTATGAACTCATAGCATATCTAGCAGTTTGGAAAATTTTCTTTTTAATTTTTTGATGCGTTTCAAGTTAGGTGGCTTTAAAAAAATAAACCTAAAAACCTGATATTGGCTGAGATAGTAATTAGCTCTCTGTTAAGAAAAACTTGCAGAATGGAAGGGTCCTGCAGCTGAGAAAAGACTACACATTTTGTTTTCTCAGATGAAAATGTGAAGCCGGTAACCTTGGACCAAGCTTCAAGACCCAAGATATTGTGTTCTGCAATAGTCTGCTGTGGTTTTTGAACATGATGTAATATAAATTGCAAAATCATCAACAAATAACGAACAAGAAACAGGTGGTTGCACATCCAGATAATACTGTTGATGCCTATAGCAAACAAGGTGATGGGACTTAATACACCTCCTTGAGGTATTCCATTCTCCAAGGTGATGCTACCTGATAAGGAATCTCCAACACGAACACGCTAAGTTTGGTCATTTAAGATACCCCTGATAAATGCAAGCATACAGCCCTTGACTCCCCATTCTTTAAGAGTGTTAAGAATACCAAGTCACCAGGCTGTGTCATACACCTTCTTGATATCAAAGAAGTTAGCAACAAGGCGCTGGTGGAATAGGAAAACGTTTTGAATAGCTGCTTCCAGTGACACTAAATGGTCAATGGAAGAAAGTCCTTAGTGGAAACTGCACTGTTCTAGATATAGAAGGCCATGTCTCTCAAGTACCATGTGAGCCTGCAGTTCACCATTCACTCCATGACTACATAAAATTCAGTGCGCTGTTGAGCATATGCATGAAGGCACACAATACATACTTGCATGTGTGTGAGTATGGCGGATCCTCTGTTCGTCCCACCCATGTATACCAATCCATCCCCATCCTGCACATTGACTTGTGTGTTTACACTTTCTTAACTTTGAACACTTATACATCAATTTAAATGTTTAATCAGTTTTTCAACACTACTTACAAAAATATGTGAAAATGGTTTACTATTTGCAGTTCGCCATTCAGATGTATCCAATCCGTTTATTTCAACACAATCTATATTAACATTCTGGTTAAAAGAAATGCTAACAGTTGATCGATTCAGTACTGCTTGACATATCGATAAATTTGGTCTAATTCTGCCAAGTAACCATCTTAAATAAAACCAAGCACTTTGATCATATGGATCAGTGAATGCTGCACTTTCCACCATTTCTAGTTCTGATAAAGACATAAAAAAAAACATATTAAAAAGATTTCAGAAATGGAAAAGTTACTTATTTTTTATATTCTAATACTGATCTAGAAACAAGGTGATATGGATACTAATTTAATATTCATTCAAAAATTATTAAAATAAATATTTTTAAAGCAGTATATTAATTATGTAAAGTGAATTTCTATGAGAAATTTTTTTGGGATAATAAACTAGATTATTATCTATGAAAAAGTCACAATTCATATGGAGTAAATATAGCTAAAATAATTCATGGATTACTTTATAGTTCATAAATAAAACAGTTAATGAACTAAGATAACTACAATGATTAAGTTGTAAAATACTGTTAAATATAAAACAAATGCATTACAATTAATAGGCAGTATTGTTAATAACTCACATTTCACAACCATAAAATTTGTTTTCAGATAAAAAGTAATTAAATTATAACAATGAGATTCATATAAAACTTAAAGTAGAAAATTTTACAAACTATTAGCAAAAATAAAGACGCTCACTATTCTTTCTAACAAGAAAACACAGATAAACATTTAATTAATAAAATAAAAAATACGTTTGCTAAATGTACCTTTTTTATGTATTGATTCTTCAATGGGCCTTATACTGGATGGATCAGGATGCACAATTGGAAGAAGTTTACTGCGATAATGCCATGCAGAATAATTTGAAAAGTTTTTATTTATTTTTTCTGTAGTGTATTCTAGTTCAGCTTCTGGTGAAACTTCAGCTTTTTCAACAACAAATCTTCTATAATCCCACACATGAACTGAAAAATATTTCCTGTGGCATTAAAATTACTTACTTTGATAAAACAAATATTTATTTAGTTTCATAATCAATGAAAAAACTCCATTAACTTTATGATGGCAGCCCTAGCATAGAAATGGCTGAAAAGCTTCACAAATGCAAATGCATAAATTACATGTTTTTTAATTTTTTACTAGCCTCTATCCAGAATTAGTCATAGAACAATGACAAAAAGTTTATAATTTGTTTATAAAAACTTAACATTTTCTAAATTCCGTAAAATCAATATTTTATCTGTACTTATTGTTACCTCTACTATATTTATATTGATTAATTGGTACGAGATTGGAAAGAAGTAGCACGCACCATAAGTGATTGGTACTGGTACTGACAATGTATTACTTGTTGATGAGAGTTGTGTTTGTGAAGCTGTGATTAAAGATTTTTTTTCAATTTTATGCTCCTGAATAAGTTGTTTGCATTGTTTTTATATTTGTTTAGTAGTAGTTTTTATATAAGTCCAAAACACAAAAAAATAAAATGAACTCTTTTGATTATCATTCTCAATTTTGAAGTCTCTTTCAAGATCATTTTACTAAGAAAAAGAAGAACATTTACAAAAATATCAGTAATTTTTTTTTTTTTTTTTTTTAAGTTCAAATTATTAACTATTACCTTATCTGTTTTCTACACACAAGTGAGGTGGCATCACTGGTTTGGAATTGTTTAAATCTTTTTAGCGAGATGTGCACTATCTAAGCAATTTAAAATTAAATTATATTTTTAATTACTTTGTAAATATTACTGATCTTTTAATATAAATTACATTTTACTGATAATGTAGACTATTAATTATCATAAAATAAACACTATAAGAAAGAGGATCTTATACAAATATTGGAAAAATTCAAATGTGATGATAATAACTTTGCTGAGGTGGAAGAAATTGTTAAAGCTGAATGAGCAAATTAAATAAAATGACTAGCAACTTTAGAAAAAATTATTACAGATGAGAGAAGTGGGCTGGAAGTCCATAAGTAGAAAAATAATGTTATAATTTATGGATCAGAGGCATTAAGGATGAAAAATTTGGAAGTATATAAAATAAATTTATACTTTACACATGTCGTGAAGATGATTTTTGAAAGAAGGGTGGAATTTTTTTAGGCATTTATTATTCAATATGAAGTAAATTCTAATTTCTCTAGCTCTGTGTTATGGTTTAAAGAAGCACAATGACCTATTCATATTTTGAGATGTTATAAAATGAGACTTCCTCTGACGTATGTAATAACAAGAGACTTTTTTTATTAACTGTTTTCTTATTAGTATATGGGGAAACTGCTTTTACGCTGCCTGATATAAATAAGAAATTACTTTAATAGAATACTCTTATTATACTGTGAAAAAGTTTTTTCAAAATAATAAATAAATATATTCTATATCTTAGACAATTTACTGAATAAATTGTTCAATCTTGACATATAGTTTTTATTTCAGCTTAAACCAACTAATAAAGAATTTAATAAATAAAAGTATATCAAATATAAACTTACAGTTTCTTTCATCTAAATCAAGATATTTATTACAAACTGCAACTTCTTTCTTCCAACTAATAGGAAGCATCTTATCTAACACCCAACAACGATGATGCCATGTTCCGTATGATTTGGGATTGTATCTTAAACAAACTTCAGTTAAATGTAATTCAGTAGCAACAATTTGTTCAAGATTTTCTTTGTCACTGAAAATAAAAAAAATTTAATTTTAAAGACAAAAATAAAATTCCTAATCGGCTACTAGAAATTAATTAAAATATAATTTTCTCAATATATATATATATACACTAGTAATAATAACAATATACAACACTTACAGTGTCTCTTTCAAATGTGACAGAACCTCTTTCCTAAAATTCCAAAGTGTGTAAATATCAGGATTTGCAGACAGAAGCTGGCCAGAAATGACTAAACCTTCTTCATCTAACTCTCCATTTTTTCTCTAAAAAATAAATAAATTAATATACATATATAGAAGTTATTCAAAATTACATTGTAAGAGTTTGGATGCTGATTTGGAGCATTAATATAAGCAAAAATAATATAATCTCCTAGAAATTTATGTCTAGAAATTGTTTTTGAGTTGTGGCTATTGTTGCTGTGATTTCTGTAACTAAGTAAAATAAAGCCATACTGAAACCCATATTGAGACCCAAATTAGGAAGAAATTTGGCAGTAATTGATCTTAGAGGTCTATCATCTTTACAATAGTTTATTTAGCCAGCTTCACATAATATCTATAAGTATGTTAATTTCAGTGATGGTAGAATTATATCAGTTGTAATTATTGTAAAAATGTAATGCCAATGGTTTAAGCCAGAGAACATACAATTTTTTATATCTTTGGATCAGTTTATCCTGATCCTTGAACATTCATCAAAAATAAACTTATAATACTGAGTAGGTCTTCTGATTTCATCTGTTTCAAATATAAGGATTTATCACTGCGTAAATGGAAGCATCTTGTAAACCTGTTATATCAAAGTGGTCTCCTCTAAATTTATGGAATGCTGTTCATTTTTCATTGTTTATTGATTGGCAGGGTTGTTTTTTTTGTCTTCATTCACTTGACTGGTTTGATTACAGTTCTCCAAGATACCCTATCTAGTACCAGTCATTTTATTTTGGTATACCCCCTACATCCTACAACCTGTTTTACATATTACAAACGTTGTCTACCTGCACTATTTTTTCCATCTACATTTCCCTCCACTATTAAAGCGACAATTCCAGGATGCCTTAATATGTGGCCTATAATTCTGTCTCTTCTTTTAACTGTATTTTCCAAATGCTTCTCTCTTCTTCAAATTGCCGCAACACCTCTTCATTTGTCACTTTACCCACCCATCTGATTTTTAACATTCCCCTATAGCACCACACTTCAAAAGCTTCTAATCTTTTCTTCTCAGGTATTCCAATCGTCTAAGTTTCACTTCCATATAAAGCTACATTCCAAACACACACTGACTGAAAGCTCGTTTGTGCTATGCAGCATTTTATATAACTCCTGCTTCATCCATCTTTAGTAATTCTACTTCCAAAACAACAAAATTCCTCAACCTCCATAATCTTTTCTCCTCCTATTTTCACATTCAGTGGTCCAGCTTTGTTATTTCTACTACATTTCATTACTTTTGTTTTCTTCTTGTTTATTTTCATGCGATAGTTCTTGCGTAGGACTTCATCTATGCCGTTCATTGTTTCTTCTAAATCCTTTTTACTCTCGGCTAGAATTACTATATCATCAGCAAATCGTAGCATCTTTATCTTTTCACCTTGTACTGTTACTCCGAATCTAAATTGTTCTTTAATATCATTAATTGCTAGTTCCATGTAAAGATTAAAAAGTAACGGAGATAGGGAACATCCTTGTCCGACTCCCTTTCTTATTACGGCTTCTTTCTTATGTTCTTCAATTATTACTGTTGCTGTTTGATTCCTGTACATGTTAGCAATTGTTCTTCTATCTCTGTATTTGAACCCTAATTTTTTTAAATGCTGAACATTTTATTCCAGTCTACGTTATCGAATGCCTTTTCTAGGTCTATAAACGCCAAGTATGTTGGTTTGTTTTTTTTTAATCTTCCTTCTACTATTAATCTGAGGCCTAAAATTGCTTCCCTTGTCCCTATACTTTTCCTGAAACCAAATTGGTCTTCTCCTCTCAATTCTTCTGTATAGAATTCTAGTTAAGATTTTTGATGCATGACTAGTTAAACTAATTGTTCTGTATTCTTCACATTTATCTGCCCCTGCTTTCTTTGGTATCATGACTGTAACACTTTTTTTGAAGTCTGACGGAAATTCCCCTTTTTCATAAATATTACACACCAGTTTGTATAGTCTATCAATCGCTTCCTCACCTGCACTGCGCAGTAATTCTACAGGTATTCCGTCTATTCCAGGAGCCTTTCTGCCATTTAAATCTTTTAATGCTCTCTTAAATTCAGATCTCAGTATTGTTTCTCCCATTTCATCCTCCTCAACTTCCTCTTCTTCCTCTATAACACCATTTTCTAATTCATTTCCTCCGTATAACAAATGATTATCAAAAAATAAAATTTATCAACAATTACTTTTACAGGATGTTTAGAACTTAAGATTATTTCTATTAAGATGATTAGATTAATAAAACTGCAAATATGATTCAACGCAAATTGATAACCTCAATAAAAATAATATTTCAAACACTACTTAAAGTTAAAAAAGTAGCAGATCCAAAAAAGTTCTTATTATAGAAAATTAATTATATAGCTGTTGATTCTAGATCATTGTATTATTTGTTTAGTAACTTTGGTGATAAAACAAATCAAAAGAATAAATCAACTAAACAAGAAAAATCAGTACTTATGAACTCATATAAATATACTAGTGTACAATAATAATTACTTTGTAAGTACAAAAATTTATATTTGAACGTTATAAATTATAATTCAATTAGCAGTTAAAGAAAATAAAACAAATTAAATGTAAAAAATAAGGCTTTTAGCATAAGTAATAAATGTGTAAAATTGAACACTAAATAAGCTTCTATAAACAAATTCCATAAGCATCTTCTTTAACATACTAACAAACCTTAAAATAAAAGGACAGAATATCAATTTTAAGTTTCACTTAAAATAATAAAAAATAATAATTTGATTTCTAACAAATTATTTTATCAAAAGATAAAACTACAGAAAATATTTGTTTTAAATTAAAAAATACATCTTGTAAATTAATAATGAATGCAAATGTGTTATCTAATAAATTGCAACATATCAAAGACAATACCTCATAATTTTAAATAAAATAGTTTTCATCTGTTATAAGAAACAAAAGTTATGCTAACTCTTAAAAATAATTTCAAAATCTATAATTTATAAATAATTACACTATTATTAAAAATTTATAATGTTTTATTTACTTATTAATAATTATTTGTTGATTTTTAAATAGAAAATGTTACAAAATGGGTACTATAGATTCAGTTTATAAAATTTTAAAATATAACAAAAAAATCTTTATACTATGCAACTTATTTAAAAAAAATCTGATGTGGATATCATATGACTTCCTTGCATTAAATTACATATACACATTTTAAAAAAAATTAAAACTATATTTAATTTTTATTTCATTAATAACTTCTGATATTTTCATATATATATTTTTTTATTGTTATTATTGAATTATTATTTATCATACAAAATTTTTACAATTGGTTAACAATTATTAATAAATCAACATATTTAAATTGAAAAAAAGGAGATGAAGTCCGATTTGAACCAATGTGCCTTCCCCTTGTAAGAGTCCTAAATCCAAAATTTCAACATCCTACAGCTAATCGTTGTTGAGATGCGAGATGGATACGCATGTACATATACAAATGTCATGCCAAAAGTAGGCAAAACGGATTTAAATATGGTCAAAATGCATATTTCCGTTGAAAATTGGAAACCAAAATTTTTCACAATCACAATACTTCCTTTACTTCGTACAAGGAAGTTAAAAGGTCAGGTATTTTTGAGCACCCACATCAGTAGTCCCTGAAGATTATTCAATATTTGTTGTAGTGAAAATTAAAAATTTTGAGTTATTTAATTTAAAATAACTTTTCTTTTTCCTGTTTAGCCTCCGATAACTACCGTTCAGATAATACTTCAGAGGATGATATGTATGAGTGTAAATGAAGTGTAGTCTTGTACATTCTCAGTTCGACCATTCCTGAGATGTGTGGTTAATTGAAACCCAACCACCAAAGAACACCGGTATCCACGATGTAGTATTCAAATCCATGTAAAAATAACTGACTTTACTAGGACCTGAACGCTGGAACTCTCGACTTCCAAATCAGCTGATTTGGGAAGACGCGTTCACCACTAGACCAACCCGGTGAGTTAATTTAAAATAACTACCTACAATGAACTTCACATTACTATAAGTAACAGAAGCTGTAAAATGCATCAACACAAATCATTTTTAGAAAATACTTTGTGATTACATGAATGCAAACCTTAATAATGGCTGATGTCTTTTTAATAATTAAAATAAAAACATATTTTATTTATTTAGTTATAATCAGGTAAATAGTAATCATATATAAAAAAAAATTTATTGCATATGTTAACAACATAAGCTGAATACTAAAGTCAACAAATTGGCCACAATGATATCTTGGAATCAGGGTTCTAGTCTAGTCTTAATAGCAATAAAATCTTATTTATCAACAAAACAGAAGTTATTATACAACTTTTAACATTTTCAGTAAAAATTAAATAATTCGCACAATATCTAAACAGAAAGAGAAAGAAACAACAAAAAATTAAAGTAGGGTCAACTCACTTTAGAAAACACTTTTTCCATACCAGCAGCGTATGCAGCAACCTTTTTTTCACGGTCTTTCTTTTTTTTTTCATTTTCTTCAGCTGTAGTTCTTGTTTTCACTCGTCCATGCTGTACATACAACAAATAGGAGTACATATATCATATAAATTAATTTCATTACTTATCCTCTGTTACTACCAAATCCCACTCACTGTGAGTGATCATCACTCACCTTGAAAATAAAAATTTTAAGGAGTAGGTTTATAATTTAGTGTATAAATATGGTAAGTTATAAAGATAGCACAAGAAAAATAATCGTAATTCCTGTTTTACATGTTTATTGTTTAAAAATGATTACCCACATTGTTGTTATACAAAACTAAAACCTCTTTTGTTCCCCTTTTTGCTAATTAGCATGTAGGAGCTACAGCCATAATTAAGTACTGTTCTTCATTCTTTACCAATTTCTTTGAATTTTTTCAGGTAAACAATCTACCCAAAGTGTATGAATGTTTCCTCTTCCTTGCAATTATCTGTTAAAGGTTCTTATCATCTCTAACCTCGAATGTAGTCATTATAAAGAAAAAAAAAGACCATGTCTTATTGGTTTTATCCAACCAACTTATACAAGATGCATGCATTAAATGATGTTGATAAATCAGAATTCGAGGTTTTAATGAGTAATCTTTAAGCTAACTTAATGCTTTCTATTGAGCGGCTTAAAATAGTAACAGTTATTTTTACTTTTATACTCATTGCTAAAATACTAATTTTATAATGAATGCATTGTAAATAATATTTAACAATCAATTAGATATATTATTTATTTACTTTCTTTAACATACTTTTTTCTCAAGTCTAATGACAAAATGTTTAATTATAAAAACAAAATAAATAAAGTTTTACGGTTTAAGTAAAAAAAAAATTATAAATGATTCTTGAAAATAAATTTGTTTCTTCATTTTTTCTTTTTTTTTTGAACTAATGAATTAATTCATCACAGAAACTTAACAAAAAGTTTATACATGGGACTATGAAAATGGAAATTTGAAGCAAATGAAAAATGCCATGTCATGCCTGACTGGGATTTGAACCTGGGACCTCCGGATGCAAAGCTGAGATGCTACTGTTCCACCATGGAGATCGGCAGAGTTATTTATTCCACTAACTATTTAGCATGGCACCTTATTTGTAATTCTATATTAATTAATTTTGCATTATTTTATACAACTTAAAGTTGTGAAAGTCTCTTTAGATAAATTTAAAAATGACTGAATTTTTTTTTGCAATAGTTTTGCGTCATTAAATAGTATGTCTGGAGTGCAAAGTAAGCTGTTGCATTGCATGGTTATAACCCTACAATTATCTTCCCAATTTTATGATCAGTAGCTGCTCAAAGCCTACACAGGACTGGAGATGTGTACTAACTCCAAGAGAGTGATAAGTAGAGATTATTTCCTTACACCTCATCAGCAGTTGGTATCAAAATAAAGCATTTATGAGTCAGTTATGTTCAAAGTTTGATGGTAATTAATAAGTATACAATTATAATTACTAATAAACCAAACGAGTTGATACTCAATAAAATGAAAGCTGTACATTTAAGTTTTATAGTTAATAAGAAAAAAATATAAAATTCATATCGCTTTAATTAAAAAGGTATTGAAAAATTAATATGTGTATATAAGAAAACGAATAATCTCATTTCAATATGCATTAGTTTTAGCTTAATCTTAACAATATCTTTCGTTATAATTTATCTTGCGGGAATACATTTTACTTTTAACGAAAATATATTTTAATTGATTCAAACTTTACTATTAATTCGCTCTTTATTTTGCAATCAGCAAAAATAAACTGATTAAATGGTACTTTCTTACGGAAGTACCTAAAATTTAAATACATGTATTATGAAATAAAATAATTTTTATCGAACAGTATTGTATAATACTATACCATTTTACTGTAAATCTATTGTTCAAAAATTTCATAAAATTATTGTATGTTGTATAACGTTAGAAAAATTAACAAATGAACAACCAATACGAACGCCTAATCAGAATCACAACTACCCGTATTGCTAACATAACCTATAACATTATATGGTTTATAGGAGATTTGAATAAAATTTAATAACTCTTGATATCGATAGTTAGACTCGATATCACTGAACACTCTTAGTTTTCAATTAATTGAAATGTTAACTATATCGACTTTGATGTAACATGTATTTTTATTTGGCTTACAAGAATATAAAATATTGAATATTATTGATGTATGTATGTGATTTATTACACACACATACACACACACATATATGTATAAAATAAATAAATAATTTTTAAAAAAATTCTATAATTTGTATAAAAAATATATAAATATAACAATCTTAAGTCGTGACGTAGGTTCAATGCTATGAAACAAAGTATAATCATAGTTTTATAATATTTATTCTTTTTTAAAGTTCTAAACCCAATTTCACATGTATACACAAAACAGCTTAACTTTGCAAATAGTAATAATACCAAAAATAATTGAAATGTGAAACATTCTTGATTATATGGGTATTAATGGTCTAAGTCACCATAGGTTAAGAAAGAAAATAGCTTGCATATCAAGATGATATTGATACCTAATTTATATAGTCGTCCTTATTAGGTCTAGCATGTTAATGGATTTGGTAAAGAATTAGAGACAGTAAATACTTTATTTTTACCAATTAGCATCTTATTCCTTGGTGATAATATAAGTATAAATCCTCTCTTTATCAGAATCGTCGATTTTTGTGAAAAATCTAAAAATTCTACAGTAAGTAATCACATCACTGTAGGGTACTCTACTAATTTCATTTTCTTCGTTATCAGACTAAGTGGAGGTAAAAATAATAATGATGAGGTAGAAGTATTGTTTCATGAAAAGAAAATTTTAGCATTTTTAAAATTATTATTTTCATGCGTTTAATATAATTATCATTTTTTATGAAGCTGGGAAACTTAACAATTCAAAATCCATTGCTGCATCTACATGCTGATTCTTATCTCAGTTTTGTTCTCTCATCATTTGCTTCAGCCATTACTATACAAAAAATTAAACTTATTCATTTATGCTTTTCAATTCATAAAACTAAATTTTTGAATATGACAATTCTGTTGGGAAGTAACATGTTGCCTAATGCTATCACAGTTCTGTCACAACATGAAAACAATTCACAAAAAAAAATCAAATGTTTTTGTAAAGAGAAGGGAAATCTTTCAAAGTTATGGATCTTTAATTGTTATAATAACTAAATTCAAAAAAATTAAGTAGGTAAAATTTAACTTTTATCTGTATAAAAGTAAAATTATATACTATGTAGGAACTATATACAGCAGAATCAAATTTTGCATGTCACCTCATAGAAATAGATACACATACAGACATTAACAATAACAAATTCAAAAAAAAAATCAAGTAAATTATTTGATATTTTTGGGGAATTTCCTAAGCTTTTTAAGACCGGGCTTCAAACATCAGTGCTGTGCTGTTAACAATAGTAACCATGCTGAAGAGGTTACTACTAAATTAGCTCTGAAAGATGCTTTTGAAAAACAATTTTCGATAGGTGTCAACAATTTTATACAGAAAGGAAGAATATTCTTAATTGTTCAAATGAATCACACAACTAATTTGATTTGATGAGTAAACGTTTAGTTTTAGATCATTTTCAGTATGGACAGTGTATTTTTAGAATTAGAATTTCTGAGAAAAATAATTTCTTTTCTGAAGAACTTTCAAAACAGCCTCTAAAGTAGAATCAAAATTTTCTCCTAAGATCTTACCTTTAGTTTTATTAAAGATACCATTCAGTCACTTAGTGATCCTAAATATCATCATTAAGTAACTGTAATTGTCTTTTTTACAGTCAAAATCACAATCACTAACAAATATTTTTGTATTCAAGAAAATTGAGACATTATTTAATTCTATAAAGATTTTAAATGACAAACTTGCCAAATTTAATGAAAGTAGTTGTTTTTTTGAACTTATATCATAATACTTTCAGTTGCTTTTGTGGCCATTTATTTATTTAGTATATGGCACCAAAACACAACACCAATTAACAGTCAAAAATTATGAACATTTAACAAATTAATATAAGCTACTGATTCTGGAGTCGCCATCAGGAAATCTTCATCAGCTAAGATGTCCTTCATAAGCTGTCCAAGGGCAAACTTCTATGATGTATTTAACAGTTTGATTTTCACCACACTCACAAAGGGATGTCGGTGTTTTACCCCATTTATACAGGAACATCTAACATGCTGAGTTTGTATTCTGTTTAGCATTGGCCATGCATTACATGGCAAGTCAAAACCCGGCGGCTTTTGAGTAATACATAGGATTTGGTTATTCTGCTTTGTGGTCTGTTTTTGACGCCAGGCTTCAGTTAGGTTAAATCCTTCCTCTTTGACAGCAATTGCTGTTTTGATAGGTGTTTTTCTAGATCAAAGGCAACCATGATCGGAATCCTCAATGTCCTCATGTATTGGTAGGTTTCGATTGTCCATAATCTTCTTGTACTCTCTAACAAGTGCGTTCATGCGAAACAGGTTTGGGAGTGGTATGTAGCTCAATACTGGGAGCCATTCCACAGGAGTAGACCTGATAACCCCGACAATCATTCTCATAGTGTTATTAAGTTGAGCATAAATTCTATGAACATAAGGGCTGTTAAGCCACACTGGTGCACAATATTCTGCAGTCGAGAAGAAGAGGTTCAGAGTCGATGTGCGCAAAGTGGAAGCCGATGCTCCCCACATTGTTCCACAGAGCTTATGCATAATGTTGTTTCTCGCTTTTAATTTCTCTGCAGTTTTCATTAGGTGTTCCTTAAATGAAAGAGTTTTATTAAGTGTCACACCTAGGAATTTTGGTGTCTTATTGTGAAAGACCCATGTATTCCATTTGTGGCCATTTTTAATAGTGATGGTGTAGTTCTCTCATGAGCATTAGCTAATCTTATTGCTGGTGGCTTTTTTGTTATGCAGCACAAAGTTATTATTTGGTCAAATTGTGTCTCTTCATTTAGATTTAGGAGAAGTACGATGGATGTGGATTTAAAAATTCACATTGAATTAAATTTTTTTAAAAATTTACAAGTCCCTTTTGTGAGTGATTGTTTATGTAAATTAATGTGATACATTTTTTGTTTTGTTTATTTTTATTATTTTGTGTAGGAGTGTGTCAGTGTGTGTATTGTTATAAATGCTTGTGTAATTATAAATATTGAGTTATTCTTATAAAACTAGTTTCCACTCCTTTAACGGTGGAGTAAAAATTCATGTAAGTAAAAAAAAACTTATAAAATTCCTATAAATTTCACATTCCCAACAAATGTTCTTGATAATCTCTTGTTTTAGATTCTGTAGCTTTGGTCAGTGTTTAATAACTGATAGCTCAGATTATTCTAACATTTTTCAAGTTCTGAAAATAAACCATTTGTTTGGATTGATTCTGATTTTTAAATTGACCTTTTTATTTAAATTAATTCACTTTATTTTTATTTTATTAACAATTTATTAACTTTAATTTTTCTTAATTTAATATCTTGTAAATGTTTTGCAGTGTATGACATGTTAGGACCAGTTTAGTGTGTTTAAAGAGTTAAAAGAATGCCATTATGACAGGAAAGAAAACAATGCGACATACAGTTTTATTCAAATTACATTAACTCTTATTCACTCTATGAGTGGTTGTTTGATACCAAACACATCAATAAAATCAAGAGTTGAAAATTTTGAAATTAAAATTGAGATTGATTATGACATAACACAGTACTACAGTCTACTGTTTACTATTTGCTTATTTACGATAAAGTAGCAGAATATATCCCACTGATCAGGAACATGGAAAAATAGAATTTTATTTGATGAGAAGTATCAGTAGTTTGAAGAGTTTTAGTTACATTTATTTATTTTTATATCACTTACAAGATGTAACAATTTTTTTTAAACTAAATAATTATCAGGTTAAAGTCTTTAAATTGGACCAGTGGCGGTAGAGTTTAAACGACAAATGCATTAAATTGTAATTGGTGGGCTTCCACTTACCTTGGTCAGTCAAATATTACCGTACTTTTGTCTTCACGGTTCGCTTAAGAACATAGTTGGCTGGTGGGATATTGAAGGTGGTGATCTGGGGAAGGGATGGAAGCTCCAGCTGTGTAGGCATTTATATGCTACTAGAGCTGCGTGATACTGTCAGCTCTTGGATAAAGTAAAAGCCATCTACAGAAAGAAAAGCTCCGTTCAGCCAGTGTGAAATATAATTATACTTCACAACAAAGTTTGGCCTCACACAGCTGTTAGCACTCAGGATAAACTGTAGAAAATTTAATGGGAAAGCTTAGAATATCCCTGTACAATTCAGATTTATTGAAGGAAGGACTGGCAGGAGATCAATTCCTGAATAACAATGATATAAAGGTATTGGTATACAATTGATCCATGACACGATCTCAAACTTTTTATGTGGAAGGAATCTGAAATATCATCTTTAATCTACACTAATAAATGTTAAAACTAGAAATCTGGTTTATATTTCACTGACCCTCATATTACCTCAATTATACTTTCAAAAATGATGTCATAGCAATTATCCAGCATACAAGTCTACAAGCTGAGATTCATATTCATGGAGGAGCGCAGCACTGTTGTTTTGTTTGGCTATAGACAGAGATGGGAACTTAACACAACTGTATACTTGGCTTTGTTAGTGAACAAAGTGAGATGCTTGTTGATCAAACAAGAAATGTCTGTTTAAAATAAGTTACTGTATTTTTTGAAACCTGTAATTCCTTTCTGATTATGGCAATAACACACTTAAAAATATTAATTTACATTACTGTATTCATAAATGAAATAAATCTAACCTACCATTAATTACAATAATTTAATTAAGTAAACGTTTTCAATCAAATGGTATCATTGCTCACAGCATTATATTCAAAACTGATAGTAATAATTTGGATATATAGGCCTACAGAATCAACCCACCGGGTTGGTCTAGTAGTGAACGCTTCTTCCCAAATCATCTGACTTGGAAGTCGAGAGTTCCAACGTTCAAGTCCTAGTAAAGCCAGTTGTTTTTACACGGATTTGAATACTAGATCGTGGATACCGATGTTCTTAGGTGGTTGGGTTTCAATTTACCGCACATCTCAGGAATGGTCGAACTGGGAATGTACAAGACTTACACTTCATTTACACTCATACATATCATCCTCATTCATCCTCTGAAGTATTATTTGAATGGTAATTTCCGGAGGCTAAACAGGAAAAAAGAAAGAAAGGCCTACAGAATCGCAACAAGTTGAATAATAGCTGTGGAATAAAAAATAAATTAATATTTTGATAAAATAAATGAATATCTTGATTTATTATATAATTAAATAATCAGTTTAATCTTAATACAGTCCTTAACCAGCTTCATCTGCAGTTTCCGTAGAATTATCTTCTGTAATAGGTCAACAACCCTTGATTTCTGAGCTTGACTCAGTTTCACTTCCACTTTAATTAATTTCCAATTCGTCTTCACAACCTGATGTCTCATTATTGTCTATCCCTATATTTATGATTATGCTTTCAATGGCATCTTCCACCTACGCATCTGTTTTCCAGTAAGAATCCATTACTGGTATCTCCTTTCAATCTTTTCCAGACTTCTACAGTAATTGATAAAGTTGCATCTAATGTAGTGGCTCTCAGTTGTATTAATGACATGTCGGACATATTGCAGTCTTGAATTTTTTTTAACTAAATTCCAAATTAATTCAACTGGATTAAAATGTGGGTGGTATGGTGGCAATATAAGCACTGTAATTCCTTTGTTATTTAGTATTTCAACTAATTCATATTGTGGTTTCGGGTGGTGCAGTTTGACAATTTCTAAAAGTCTTTTTTTTATTAGATCTGGGTCATAGTTAATTTTATTTTTTGGAATCATTTTTTAATATCATTTTTCAATGAACTGGGTGAAGGACGTTTATTTTTTTCTTTATTATGGTAAAGTGTGTTATCTATATGACTAAAAAACAATTTTTCAGTAGTCCTGGGATAACTTGCTTTTCAAAATACGAGTACTTCAAAAAATTATCATTATTAATTTCTTTATGATAATCTTCTGTTTTAGTCTTGGAATCATACATTGAAAAAGCATCTATGACTACCATATCCCTACCTGCATGAGCCACAATTAAATGGTCACTGGCACTACTATTAACAAAAACATCTGGTACATCATCACTTTACTAGCACTTTTTTACTGTATGTCTGTGCACCCAAGTTTTATCTAAGTATACAGCTGGTCTCTTTTGCTTAGAAGTTGCATTTTTTCTCAGACACTGAAGAAAATATGTATGTTTTGCGATTACATATTTTGTTCACACAAAATCAGTCTGTTGTTTTTACACTTCCTGAATTGAAAAGCCATAGATTTTATAATTTTCCTTAGCGTTTCCCTAATAGCGGTAAAAATCAGTTCCTCCTGACAAAAAATGTGAATTTTTTTTAGAGTATTTCCTTATAGAATTGGAAATAGTTAGGAAATTCTCTTCTAATAACACACCTGTAGAAATCATCAGAATTGGAAATAGTTAGGAAATTCTCTTCTAATAACACACATGTAGAAATCATCTATTTCATTTTTATTATGAGGAGTATATTTCTTCTTTTTTTTTGGTGTTGAAATTTAAGAGCTACTAACTTCTGCTTCATATCGAATTTCCTGACATCAGAAAAAAAAAATAGTGTAGACCAGCTTAAGTTTAGCATTTTACAAGCACGTTCTGTCGCTTTCACAAGAGGTACCAAATATCCATTTTTCTGTTTTTCTATTAACTTAATAACTTAAACATGAGAAGACATACTTGACTGTGAAGAGGTTTTCTGCGTTCTCTTGTCATCTTTACACGATTACTTTTAAATAGCAACTGTTGCAATTTCCAATGCAAAGAACAGAGAATATTTGTTTTTATTAGTACTAACATGTCTAAAAATTATGTAATGCTGATAACTACACACCTATTTTAAACTTTTAACCCATAATTCTATGATTCATGCATCTCTGTTCGTCATAATATCATTGCATAAACAAAAACAACTGATGTAAAAAATTTGTACTTTATTTACTTGGGTGTATATATATATTTTTTTTTTAGTATGATATATTTTCATCATGCTTGTGTTTTAAAATACATTGATTAAGAAAACAATTGCCCTTATTACTAAGTAACAGAGAATAAGATAAAATTCATTATTTATACAAAAATAGCCATAATTAAGCAGAAGAAAAGCAGATGTTTTATTAAATATTGAAAAAAAATTACATCTATTAAGTAATTAATATGAAATTAATATAAATAAAGTCTAATAAATAATATAATGTTATGACACTATCATGATATGCATCTGCGTCTATACACACAGATAATGTTTAATAACAATCTAATCTCATGAAAGAAATCGCAATTACTTTACTAGTATTTCTGGAATGTGACTGTACCCAGCAGTAATTCGGAAACTCTCTGAATACGCACCTCGCCTTATTGACTAGCACTGTAAGTCAAAACGAAGTGACTATAATGTGATGATTTTAATGACCTTGAAGTTACACACAAGTTAAAATTTCAAACAAATTTCTCTTTTAAAAGATAACAATTTTTCAATAACAGACAATCTATTTCAATGAGATGAAAAATAAAAGCTCTTTAATCCATGTGACTTACTTATGTTTAGTGCTGAGTGCTGTTAAAAACATTGTAGACTGGTTTAACCCACTCATAGATTTCAGAAGTTTATCTTTGTAATAGTTTTGTAGAAAATTTTTCTAAAATCCAATTGTATATAAGCATCACTACGTACACACAGTTTCTCCAGCATCACTAAAAACTTCTACATTGGTTATGTTTGTTTATAAATGTTTTACGTTTGAACATTATTTTTTGAATATTACATTCAAATAATATGGCCTGACTGGTTTGAATCCCGGTCAGGCATACCATTTTTCATACACTACAAAGAATTCCATTTCCCATGCACAAGCTTCAAACTTATTTGGTGATACTATAAAACAAAAAAAAACAAAAAAAAATTGAATGTAATTAATTTCAACTTTGAAATTTTGACATATCAATATTCTTCATTTTTGTTACTGTTTAAATATCATCATTATTATTATTATTATTTTTTTTGTTGTTGTATTTTTACAGGCATCGACTGCTAAGGTCATTAGCCCTTGTCACATTCTTAAAAAGAGATTAGTATCACCACCAGGGTGGTCATATGTAAGGGTGTAAAGGGCCCTTATATTTTTATTTAAAAACACGTAGCACACAAAATATTTAGACATAAAAATAAACAAACAAGTTATGGGGTGTACAGGGCCCCAATCTTAACAAATTTGATAAAATATCACATAGAACATAAATGTAAAATACAACTAGTCTTTACAATACCTTTATCTCCTTCTACCTATCTCGTTCATTTATTTTTTTAAGCACCCTTGGGGCGACCAGAACCGCCGTTAAGCAGCATATCAGTCGCCCCAGGATGCCGTGGCAATTGACTCCCCCCTATAAGCAGTCTCGTAGGATGTAACCCATCGGGGTCCTCCCAGCATCATAAGAGCAATCTGACCACCTGTTCAGGACAGCCAAAAAGCCCCTCGGCGAGGAGGCTACCCTTCCCAGTCCTGACCTACTTGGCTACAGGCATGCATTGCGCTTACCCATAGCCTCGCGCCCTCAGTCCACCCTTGAGGGTCCCCCATGCCATCATTGGACACACCCCGACTCACTGCTCTTGCATGCAGGCGAGCCAGGGTGGCCTAGGCAAGAGAGCTACCTCTTGTCACTATACATGCCACGCTTCGAGACTACCATATATATATAAAACTACCTCTTAGAGTTTGTTTAACACAGCTTTAAATTTTTCACTTTTATAGACTTCTAAGAAGTCCACTGGCGTGTAAATAAGCAACTATCTTTTCCTCATTTCCATTATCCAGATCTGCAGCAATATCATTTCTTAGCAAGAACCTCTTTCAGAGGTCCTCATATATGGTAAACTCTTCTATTGGATGCTTAATTGTAAGTGTTTTATTACAAACACCGTACATTGGTCTCTCTTCACCGATTAACAAATATGAATTTGTTATTCGCGTGTGACCGATTCTAAATCTGGTCACAGCCACTTGTTCTCGGCGAGTCAACTTCACGTCGCTTTTCCATTTATACAGAGAATTTTTTATTGAGTTTAAATTACCGAAGAACTTGCTGTATGGCAATAAGTTCTGTCGTATAGATACTAGCCACATCTGGCAGTTTCCAAAAATGGGCTTCTCATTTACATATATGGAGCATCCAACACCATGTGAGGTTTTAGAACCGTCAGTATAAATTCCAATATGTTCTTCGTAACTACTGACGATTGCCAAAAATTCCTGTTTGATGATCACTGCTGGCTTCTTTTTTATTTCTTCCTGACAGATCCAACCTTGTATTTACCGCTGTTAAGAGCCATGGCGGTATTTCTCCCGTGGAAATTGCTAGTGTATTTGGAATAGCAATTTCGTGTCGTCTTCTTCTTAATTCGTGGTACCTAATTCCGGCTGGTCTGGTATAGGTAGCACAATGTTCATATATTGCAGCCATAGGATGATTCGTAAAAAGCTTGTTATTTATATGAGCAGGAGCAGCCCATACGTTTGCTGCATATCTTAACAAAAGGATCTCTCTTCTATAATGTAGTGGCATTATTCCGGCTTCGGACATTAGACTAGTCGCCGGACTTCTGCGGAAAGCGCCTGTCGCATATCTTATTCCGCTATTATGAATTACGTCTAACTTTCTTAAAAGCGACTTCCTAGCGGATGAATATACAATACATCCGTAGTCTAGTTTCGATTGAACCAATGCCTTATACAATCTCAATAATATCTCTTTATCTGAGCCCCAATTAATGTTCGATAAACATTTTTTAATGTTTAGGACTTTTTTGCAACTATCACTCCAGTCCTGTATATGTAATCACCACGTAAGGGATTTATCCAATACTAGTCCTAAAAATCTCACATTGCCCTTATATTGTATTGGATTATTTCCAATTGTTAATCTAGGACTTTGATAAAATTTTCTCCCTACAGAAGTGTACATAGCACGTTTTTTCTGGTGAAAATTGGAATCCATTATTCCTCGCAACTTCGTTTAGAGCGTCAATCGCCCGTTGTAATTTGTATTTCACCATAGCAGTCTTGTTGCTGGCATACAAAATTGCCAAATCATCAACATAGACGCTTTTGCTGATTTCTACTGGAATGGCTAATATCAATTTATTAATAGCGATGGTAAACAAGGTACCGCTCAGCGGTGAACCTTGTGGTATGCCATTTTCCAAAACTCTTTCAGATGAATATTCATTGCTGACGCGTACTTGGAAAATACGGTAGTTCATATAGTTGCTGAGTAAAACTGGCAGATTGCCACTCTGCGATTTCGTTTGGAGTGTCCTTAATTTCATCTTCATCTTGAAGGCTAGTTATGGGAGAAAAGTTTTTGCGCCCACAAATCGCCTTCACTTTCCTCCAAACGTCTGACGCAGTAGTATTTCTGTCGATGAATGACACGTATTGCTGCCAGGATCGTTTCTTTGAGTCTATCATGAGAAGTTTTGCATACGCCCTGTATTTTTAAAGGCAATAATATTATCTGTGGTAGGACGTTTCTTAAAGGCGTTATACGCTCTTTTCTTTCTTTTAATAGCTTCACTAATTTCATCGTTCCACCATGGAACGGGTTTCTTCGTAAGTTTCCCAGATGTTTTGGGAATATATCTCGACGCCGAGTCAAGAATCGCATTTGTTATAGCGTCGACATCGTCCCCGATAACTCCAGTTGTTTCGGAGAGTATCGTCTAAGCCGTGAAGCTGGTCCAATCTGCCTTGTCAAACAACCTTCTTTTAGAGATGGGGGTATATTCTTCTTGTAACATCAGTTACAATTTGCACCGGGAAATGATCGCTTCCATGCAAATCGTCTAAAACATGGAAAGTGTACCTCGGTGCTATCGATCCGCTTATGAGAGCAAGATCTATACAGGACGTCGATCCATCTCTGGAATTGAAAAAGGTTCCTGACCCGTTGTTTAAAAGAATAAGTTCGGAATTCATCAGGTACCTTTCCAATTCTCTTCCGCGGGGATCCACTCGATCCGATCCCCAAAGAGAATTATGAGCATTAAAGTCACCCACTAGTAAAACAGGTGGGGGAGCTCAGAAATTAATCGCTCTATGTCACCCTCCTTCCAATCAAAATTCGGCAAGTATATGCTGCAGACAGTGATTTGAAGCGGACGCTTCATTCTAATGACGACCGCTTGTAGGTTTGTATTTAGATCAACCGCTTCGGCGGTAGCTCTAGTTGATGTTATTATGGCTACTCCACCTCTAACTCTTATATTTGGTGGTTGATCTCGCCGAAATACATCATATTTTAAATTTAATTTTTGTTTTGCAGACATATACAAATCGGGTCTACATCATTTACCAAGCGTTGGAGCTCATGGATGTTTGAGAAACATCCATTGATGTTCCATTGTACAATCGACTCGCTAATTTTAAATTAAATTATCGCCTAGGTTTACCTTTCGGCCACCTTTTTTTATTTTTTTTCTCCATTTTGCGAACAGCATCGTGTTCGCGGAGAACGTCATCGCCCGTATAGCTTCCGGTCTCCGAATCGGAGATCACCGAAGCCGCCGAAGAAGGCAGTTTTCTTGGCTTCAAAGTATGAAATTTATTGAAGAGTTTCTGGAAGGCAACTTCCTGCTTGAAAACTGTAAAGTGATAATCAGTTCATCACAGGGGTTCCTCTTGAGTACAGGTTTACCTGAAATGTATATCTGGTTTTAAGTACATTTGGTCTCTCTACAGCCAAAATTCTGGCATCTAAAATATTGCAACAGAAGGGGGGATGTACTCTGAATTGGTAACATCAAGTGCATTTGATATTACTATTTTCAGTACCTACCTATGTTATAAAGGTATTAAATTTTACTCATTGTAACAGAATCTAATAATGTGCAGCAATTACCAGTTGTATTATTGTTAATAATACCAATCTTAAAACCGCCTGTCTAAAAAAATAGGTGGGTCCATTAACAATAATGCTACAAGTAACCCAGATGAAAAAACATGCAAATTAACCATCCAAAAAGGTATATCAGAAGAAAAATTTCCCAAATTTTGAAAATGAATCACTTAATAATTTTAAATTATGTAACTTTTAGGAAGTACAAGTTTATAAAAAATGATTTTGTCTTTAATGTATTTAAATTAAAATTCATAGCTGAAAAAGTGGGACATGATCATAAATTTTGTTTCGATATCAAAAGTAAAATTATAGGAAATACAAATAAATCAGATGTACACAGAAAACTATGCAACATCAATATAATATTTATCATAAATTATAAGAATATTGTTTACTTCATGAGTCTATAGTGTCGTACAATAAATAAGTTAAATATAAATATTTAGAAATACTAACTTACAGTATATATAAAAAAATAAAGCTGAATAAATAAATAAAAAAACATTTTTAACTTAAAGTAAATATTTCTTTCAAAGTGAATGTTACGAATGTTTAGTTTTAAAATAAATAATGATATGATACATATAAAGATCTTAAAAATAACCAACACGATAAATTAATATAAATTGAGTCTAGAATATATAAAGAAAAAATAAATTACTTGTATGAAAAGTGTGATCCACACATATTACACATTTGCTGTTTTTTATTAATAATATCTATTTTTATTTTAAATAAACAAATGTGGTTTGATAAAACATACAAAACAGAAAGAGATAAAATAATTTTATTAAATGTAAAGAATACAAATAATAATAATATATTAACAAAAAAATAAAGTTAATATAATTTCAGACAATTTATGGTATTAATTTCAATATTACTACATAAACCAGAAAATTCATTCATTACAGCAGAATATACAAACATCATGAAATATTTGTTTTTTCAATGGGAAAACTTTTTAGAAGTTTTGAATAATTTATATGAAAATTTTAACTAATAAAATACAAATAAAATGATAGGTGAAGGAGAATTTAAAGTCCGGTAAATAAATAAGTAGTCCAATCTAAAAAGTAATAGTCTAATAATTAAACTGGGATGTACTATGTACCATCTAGTATCCCTCCATCTGAATGGCAGAGTCCATTGTATAAATTACAAGCATGAATAGGTATCCATGTTATTTTTCATTAAATATGATAAATGTAATAAATATTGTAAATACTGTATAAAAAAATTAAATCAATCAGAAATGAATTTTCAGAATATTTATATAATTACAAATAATAATAATAATTTTTATTTTTTTTATTTCATTTGCTTTGTTTGTGCAACAGAACAGTTACAAAACCTTTGAATGCTGCACAATATCACATAAAGTCACAAAAGAACAGCCACAAGTCAACAACCCACATACAAATTAAAAATACAATATGCAAAACACAATAATAATTATACGAATAATAACAATTATACAGTCAAATACAAAAAAATAATTAGAACTTTAAAAACGGTAGCTACGGAGTGATAATAAAAACACATGATGAAAACATACAAAAACAAAAACACAATATTACTAATACATTCCAAATAAAACAAGTTATAAGCAATAATCCTTAAAAAAACAACAATAATTTTAAAATCATGAAATAATAATAATAATAATAATAATAATAATAATAATAATAATGCCCTGAGGTAGATAATCCCCACGTCCGGAACACAACATCTACGTTCCACGTCCAGGGCGGCAACAGCTGTACTCACGTACATTACATATAGCTGGATAACGGGGTTCCGAGTGTTGTTTCTCGGATATGCTTTCTTCGGCCGATTTTCATCTGCAGGACTGGACTTCGCGGCCACCTGCAGATACGAAATTCTTACTGATTATGGAAATGGATTGATACTACCTTTAGAGCTGGCGATGTGGCGGCCACGGTCGAAGTTATTTGCAGGTGTAACGGAGACCTTTCGTTGTCCACATGCCCCCCGCGATGGCAAGCATGTAGTTAAGGTGCCCATGTTGTTCGGGGCATGGGAGCCCTGAAAGCCTCGGTGTGTAAGGGCCTGGAGTCAGTGCAGTGACTGCGCATCCGCTCTCTGCCAGGACATATGCCGGTTCCACCGGAGTACCGGAACGGACTTCCAAGGTTGGTAGCCCTGTAGTGGGGGTGTACCCTGGCGGCTAGCCTTACTGCAGAAGGGATCAAACGTTCATGCAAGTTGAACAATCAAACGTGGCAGAAGTTTCACGAAAACACCCTCGTTTAGAACCGGCCGTTTCGCCCGAGGCGAAACGGAGAAAGAGTGCAGAATCTCGAAGAATAGAAGTTGAGGCTAGGAAAAGCTTTGAAGCTTTTTTCAAGAGCAACGTTCCGAAGCCAAAATATTTAGTAATCACTAAGGAAGACGGTAATTTCTCGAGAGTGAGTCCTTTTCTCATTGGTCGGGAAATAACTAAATGTGCTGGAGGCCCTGTTAAGGAAATTAGAAAAACCTTCACTGAACTTCATGTGGAGACTGTAAATGATATTCAGTCTCAGAAGATCCTAGGGCTGAAAAAAATTGGAGAATTGTTTGTACGCATCGATCCCCATGGCACGCTCAACACCTCAAGGGGTGTTGTGGTCTGTCGGGATCTTTTAAACTGTTCAGAGCAAGAAATTGTTGAAGAACTAGCATCATAAGTTGTAATAGAGTGTCGCCGATTGAACATGAGAAGGAATGGCGAGGTCCTACCTTCAGCTTCTCATGTTCTCACATTTAACCGGCCTACTTTGCCGGAGAAGGTAAGAGCGGGAATACATCGATTGGATGTGCGGGCATTTGTCCCGCAGCCAATGAGATGCTTCAAGTGCCAACGCTTTGGCCACACCGCTGTTAGATGTGAGAGACCGTAAATATGCGTGTGCGGCGATGAGGTGCATGAGGGAGAGCCGTGTAAGGAGCCTCCTACATGCATCAATTGCAAGGGACAGCTTTCATGTAGAACCAGGAAATTTCCTGTCTACAAAGACGAGGTAGCTGTGCAGGAAGTTAAAACCCTGCAGAAAGTCAGCGACCTCGAAGCTAAAAAAATAGTAAACGCCCGAAAACCTAGAGCAACAACAACTTATGCTCAGGCTGCGGCTGCTGTTCCTGTTCCTGCTCCAGTTGCTATCGATGAAAGTCAGCTTGTCAGCAAACTGGAGCCCACTTTGGCTAACATGATTGAAAGAATTATAGAAAGTAAAATGAAGTCTTTCAATAATAAAGAACCTGTTAAGCCAAAGATATTAGTACAGCCTCCTAAAGATACATCTCCGAAACAGAAAGCTCCTGTTCAGAAGAAAACAGACGCTAAACCAGAAGTCCAAGTCCGCCTTAGAGAGATTCTAGATGATCGGAAGAAAGTGATTGCTTCGCAGTCCGTTACGGAGGCTTCCAAGCCTCCTGCAACTGAGGTGGCCTCTAAACCACAGAGCCCACAAAAAACCACACTGACGGGGGGGGGGCAAGTATCCCCCCTCCCAGGGGCGGTGACAGGTGCGATACCCGTGTCGAGGGTCGGCCAGGTTGCCGCCTCTCAATCGGCGCCTGAAACCGGCGCCGATCCATGTCCGTCGTCGTCGGTGGCTTCGGTGATCTCCGATTCGGAGACCGGAAGCTATACGGGCGATGACGTTCTCCGCGAACACGATGCTGTTCGCAAAATGGAGAAAAAAAATAAAAAAGGTGGCCGAAAGGTAAACCTAGGCGATAATTTAATTTAAAATTAGCGAGTCGATTGTACAATGGAACATCAATGGATGTTTCTCAAACATCCATGAGCTCCAACGCTTGGTAAATGATGTAGACCCGATTTGTATATGTCTGCAAAACAAAAATTAAATTTAAAATATGATGTATTTCGGCGAGATCAACCACCAAATATAAGAGTTAGAGGTGGAGTAGCCATAATAACATCAACTAGAGCTACCGCCGAAGCGGTTGATCTAAATACAAACCTACAAGCGGTCGTCATTAGAATGAAGCGTCCGCTTCAAATCACTGTCTGCAGCATATACTTGCCGAATTTTGATTGGAAGGAGGGTGACATAGAGCGATTAATTTCTGAGCTTCCCCCACCTGTTTTACTAGTGGGTGACTTTAATGCTCATAATTCTCTTTGGGGATCGGATCGAGTGGATCCCCGCGGAAGAGAATTGGAAAGGTACCTGATGAATTCCGAACTTATTCTTTTAAACAACGGGTCAGGAACCTTTTTCAATGCCAGAGATGGATCGACGTCCTGTATAGATCTTGCTCTCATAAGCGGATCGATAGCACCGAGGTACACTTTCCATGTTTTAGACGATTTGCATGGAAGCGATCATTTCCCGGTGCAAATTGTAACTGATGTTACAAGAAGAATATACCCCATCTCTAAAAGATGGTTGTTTGACAAGGCAGATTGGACCAGCTTTACGGCTTAGACGATACTCTCCGAAACAACTGGAGTTATCGGGGACGATGTCGACGCTATAACAAATGCGATTCTTGACTCGGCATCGAGATATATTCCCAAAACATCTGGGAAACTTACGAAGAAACCCGTTCCATGGTGGAACGATGAAATTAGTGAAGCTATTAAAAGAAAGAAAAGAGCGTATAACGCCTTTAAGAAACGTCCTACCACAGATAATCTTATTGCCTTTAAAAAATACAGGGCGTATGCAAAACGCGTCAAATATGTTAATATTATAATGTGGTCAATATGTTAATGAATTATTGGAATTTTCAGTACACACATGCATACATACATACATACATATATATATATATATATTGAAATGATATGTACATTATTTTTCTGCTGCAGAAGTAATGTTTGAAAATAGGAAAGCCAGAAAAGGCAAAGAATAAATCTCATTTAACAGGTTGAAAAAAATATAATGTTGACTTACTTTTGAATAAATGGAACTTGTTCTTTCTAATTTTTTAATTTAATTGTTAGTACGTTAGAGTACTACTATTGAAGACCTCACCCAAGAAAGTGCTGATAAGAAGCCAAACTATATGGTGAAATGATGTCTCTGCCATTCATTCAGTAGGACCTGGGTTCAAATCCCAGTCAGGCTTATTGTTTTTGATATGCTACAAAAATTCATCTCTCATCAGCGGCTAATTGGGCAATTAACCTGAATTTGCTAATTATTGGAGGTAAATAAATAAATAATCAACTCTGGAAATTTTCCTGAACCTAAATTAAGTTTTTGTTCATTGTTTTACTTTATTTCATCTTCCTTCTTTGATTGCTGCAGGTATAATTTAAAAATATTTTAATTCTTAAATGCATGTTTAGCAGTTATGAAGTTATAACAGTTAAAAAAATAAAAAATATATAGCCTTATAAAAGTGGATCTTCTCTATGTTATGGCTTTAAAGAATTTTCATATAAATGGTAACAAATTATTCTGGTTTGCACCATTCTTAGTTTTATACCTCTTTAAGTTATATCCAAGAGGTAAAAAGAGCTTGATGCATGAGTGCCAAAATTAGACTTTTAGTTGCCTTAGTTTTTTAGGTGGAGTTTTATTTTTCCTTATTAAGAAATATCTTTTTTTATATTATGATCTAATTTTTAATTTTTGAAATTAATGTAAATTCAGTTTCTTTAAAATTAAATTGTGAATTGATTTGATCATAAAATATGTTTTTTTAGAGTTATTTAACTTAAAAATAGTTGAACATAATTAATAAATCTGTTATATTAGATGTGGTGTGTTTGGTGATTAAACTACATTTATTCCATGAATAGAATATTTATTTATATGCAAATCAGAGTTAGTACCTTGCTCATATCTCGGCAATAACCATTTAAAAAGAAATTATATTATGGGGATAAAACAAGATTTGTTTTACATCTCAGTACAGAAAGTTTATACTGCAAAGCAGTGATCACTAAAAATATTAATTTTATGATGTTTACATTTCATGTATAAAATTATTTATTAAGAATCAATAGAACAATGGAAAGAGAACACATAAGTTCTAAGTATGACGTGCTTTGCCAAACAATTTAAAAAAAATAAATAATGGATGGGAGATATCTAGTTTAGCTTAGTCTATTGTTTAAATTTCTAGCGTCTCAATATAACAAGAAAAATCTGGTACTGTTTCACATTGCTCATAATATATTGATATTTTCAGTAAGTATGGTGGTGGTTTTCAGTTAAACATCCTGAAAAAATATATATATTTTTTAAATTATTTTTACTTCATTAACAGTATAAATCATTAGACTATAGCTGATCTGATTATATAGGTGATAATGAATTAGATAATTTTGTTAAAATTTATCATAAATAACATTTTATGATGTTTATGAGTATTGTTTTTGAGATTTTCACAGTTTTAGAGAATTCTGGAGAGTGTTGGAAAATGGAAATTTCCACTTATTGGAAATGTGTTCTGCTTGATTTTAAAATTGCTTAGTAAATTAATGAATGAAATTGAACAATAACAGGTTCAAATGTAAATAATGAGCTACTATTTTTTTTGTTTTTGTTTAAGGAATAATGATATTATCCCTTAAGAAAGCAGATATAGGCAGATAAGAGTACAAATGTAAAAAAAAATTCTCTACAGATTTTTTTTTGTTTTTTTTGCCTTTTTTTTCTTGTAGTAATTAATGAAGCATTTATTTTAAACCGTTTTTAAAAAAATAATAGTCCAGCCTCATTGTAATAAAGATTTTTCTTTTCTAGCATGCCTGAATGAAATAGTTAATTTGGAAAATGGTTCATAATCAAAATGTCTCTGGTCTAAAATCATAAAATGCTGTGAGAAAGAAACAGTAAACAGGAGATATTTTACAATTTTAGATGGAATTTTATAAAGACTTAGTAAAATTTAAGCGTATGTGGATTATAAATTGTTTTATTTCACTGATAAAAATGTTATTTTATGTTTTATGTCACTGATAATATTTCTTTGATATTTTATTAAAAGTTTACTAACAATTTATACAAAATCATATGTCTGTGATCTACTTTACCCACATTGAGAACTAAGCATCCAATTTGAGGGTCAGCGAAGCAGTTTTGGTTTCCATTTTCTGATGTGGATGATGGAAAATTATTGAATCAGGAATGGCCATAACTTGAAGGATATTGAGGAGAAAACGTTTAAAAAAATAACCAGTTTTTCATTCTCACCTCTTAATGATCCTGTTTTTTTACATTGGTGATCAGTATCATTGGTGGTTTAATATGGCAAATTTTCGGTAGTACAAAATTTCTGGTCTGTAATTTTCTCTTATAGTTCAACAAATAGATCTATTGTAACAGATACATAAATTCTGTAGCTAATAACTAGGTGTAATAATAATTTCTAACCCACAATGTTAAATAGTAATGCATTTGATTGTTTAGTGATTTATGCTCACTCTATAACATGCATTTGTTAAGAGACATATGTTATAATAGAGAGATGTGTGTTTTACATTGAAGATAGTGAATGAACATGAGATGTAAGGTTATTGGATTAAAAAATGTGGTTATAAATATTTAATGGAGAAGGAATGGTAGTGCAGGTGCTTAGATACACAAGATCAGATTTTATTCTTGCTATTATATTAATATAATACTTATATAATAATTATAACACACACAACACACAATAATTTTTATTTATGTTTCAGGGACTTCAAAATTACTTTTAAAAATAAAATTTGGGTTTACTTCATAAACAATGGCATCTAGTAGTCAGTCATGTATGATCATTTTTATACTTATGGTACTTCAAGCAAAACTACAAGTATTTGGCTGTATATATGAAAAGCAACCAAATATCATAATAATACTAGCAGATGAATTGGTAACTTCAATAAAATGTTTTAGATTTTTCTGACATGAGAATTAAGTTTATGGTAACTTACTGTAAAGGTGTAACTTAACAGGATTCTTACGTTATTTTCTGCAACTTAACCTTTTTATCATGAAGCCTCCTTCAAAGTGTGAATTTTAACAAAAAAAAATATTAAAAAAGATAAATAGTAATGAATGTTTATAAATGAATATGATGTTTAAAAATGATTACTGATTCTGATGTATGTTTTACAGTTTTTTTCCGTGGGTAGGCCTTCAAGGACCACGCAAATATAATTTCATGTAGTTCCTTTCTTTTTCTTCCAGAAATACTTTATTCTTTTGTACTGTTCAGCTATTGTTTCTTCAGTCCTTTCTCCTCTGTTGTGTTTTTCTTTTCACCTACAGGAACCTTTCATTCAAAAATTTTTTTCTGTATTCTTTCAATCTAGATAGTAAGTAATTTTCTTTAATGTTGAACTTCATATACCTTTTAATTTGTTCTATGTGTGGCCTTCTTGAACTATAAATTCTTCTTAAAATTCTTCTTTCTATGTTGAGTAAATTTACTGTTCTAGTTGTGTTTGTAGTTTCCATGCTGTACAAGATGACTAGTTTTACAATCGTGGTATAATACCTTAATTTTGCATTTATAGAAAGGTTCTTTTTATTTTTAATATCTTTTGTGTAAAAGTTTAGTTCTAATTTATGCTTTTTGATCTTGATCACTAGTTTATTCTGTTTTCAATAATTATTTCTTCAAATTATTTAAATTGGTCTGTGATCTTAATTTCGTTATATACTGTTTCTATTGTCATTTTGAGATATACTGACATTTATTATCATTTCTGTCTTTGAAAAGGAGAACTGCAAGCTGCTTTTCCAGCTACTTCTTTCAATTGGTCAATTTGGTTGATTGCTTCTTATTATAATTCTGCAGAGTGTTAAGTTGTCGGAAAAAGCTACACATTTAATCTTGATGTTCTGCTTCTATATTTCTACTTTTCACGTGAGTCATTATTTTCCTAGAAGGTTTTCCTAAAAGCAAGTTGAAAAGCAATGGTGAAAGACTATCTCCTTGTCTTAGTTCTCTTTTTATTTGGAATGGATTGTTGACGTCATCTGAAAACTGGACTATACATAGTATCTGTTAAAATGAGTTTAAATTAATAGTTTTTTTGGTCAAGTTATATTCGTTTAGTGTGTTTAATATGATTTCTTTCAACTAAATCATAAGCCTTTTGAAAATCAATGAATGAAATAAAGATGTCTTTGGCCTTGTGTTGTAATTTTTTAATGTAATTGATTGAAATCTATTAAGAAGTAGTTTAGAAAATATTTTGTGTGATAGATAATAATGAGATTTCTCTATAGTTATTGATATCAGTTTTTGATCCTTTGTCATGCAATGGATGAATTGATGTGACCAGCCAATCATCTGGAATTCTTTCTTCTATCCAAATTTTCTGGAAGATTTTGGTTGTTTCTGTTATGAATTTCTTATCTGAAAGCTTCCATAATTTTGTGATTATACCATCCTCACCTGATGCTTTGTTGGTTTTGAGTGAGCTGATCACATTTTTAAGTTCTTCATTGTCTGGTGGATTAGAGACAGGATTCTGTGTTGTGAAGCTTAAGTTCAGTTTTTCTTTGGGATATTCACAGATTAATCACTTTTTAAGATATTCAACCAGGATATCACTATTTTTCTTGTTGTTCCAGGCTAGTACTCCATTTTCTCTTTTAAAGTTAAAACTTGGAGCTGAGTAATCATTGATTTTATTCTTAAATGCCCGGTAAAATAGTCTTGTATTGTTTTTCTTGAAATTTTCTTCCATTTCTATCATTTGTTCTTTCATATGTTTTCTTCTTAATTCTTAATTTTCCTTAATGTTTGGTGTGCTATTTTTCTTACTTTTTGGACTTTTTCTATATCTTTTCGAGCTGTTAGTGTTCCATTTTTTCCTGTCTAGAACCCTTTCTTTAATTCCATTTTCACATTCTTCAATCCACCAGGGGTGTTTTTTTTTTATGAAAGTTTAACCGTCCAATTTTTTTGAGCAGGTTTAATTAAATTTTGAGTGACATTATTCCAATTTTTATGTGTATTAAATTTATTTTGAAATTCTATCTTCTTTCCATTTAAACAGGCATCTTTATTAATTTTGGAGATATTGAGGTTAGTGTAATTTTTCTTTATGTAAGGGATGAAATTCATCTTGATTTGGAAGTAATAATGATCTGAAGTTACATTTATGGCTTTTCTGACCTTGACATTTTGAATTTCTTTGTGGCAGAGATAGTTACATGACCAAGTTGAAATTCACCAAGCGTTAGATTTGGGGAAACCCAAGTTTTCTGTTTGCTTGGATTGGCTTTAAAATGTTTTGACATGATTTTTAAGCTTAAGTATTTACAGAGTTTGACTAATTTTTCACTATTCTTGTATGTTCTCTTGGGAGCTGGATATTTACCGATTATATTGGAAAATTTTCTTTCAGAATCAAGTTGAGTGTTGAAATCTAGCAAAATTTTCAAGTGATTTCCTGGGATTTTGAGGATGTCTTCTTCTAATTCGTCCCATAATTCTGCAAAATTTCTGGATTTGTTTTATTATCATTATTTATAGGAGCATATGTGTTAATTAGTGATTTTTTTATTTGATGGTCAGAAGTAATAATCTTGCATTTACACCTTTGAAGTCAATGACCAAGTCAAAAAATTTTTTGTTACCCATGAAAGCTGTTTCAAGATGTGGAACATTCATTATTGCTCTTTTGCCGACTTTTCCCTTAAAAATTCTGAAGCTGTCAGATTCAAAAAGTTTTCATCTTAGCATCTGGTTTCTTAAACTGCAAGTGTCTGTGTAATCAAAATATTTAGTCTGTTTAGTTCTGAGGTTAATTGTTCTAAGTTTTTTTGCTTGGATTAGAGTTAATATTACACCTTCCAAAAAAATATTTTGTTTTATTTTTCTATTTGGAAAGGTTCCTGGTGCGATTCACCTTTTAGCTTTATACTGTCAGGCACCATGGAATCTGATCGCCCAACTTTATCTTCAGGGTAATTGATTTTGTAAATAGTCATAATCCGTGATGTTAATGTGTTTGATGGTTGGACAGAGTCCAACATAGTACAATCAAGGTTGTTAGCCTTAGAGTGTTTTGTTTTAGTTCACTTAATCCTACCCTTCATCAGATTATGCTATCCAGTTGCACCATAGAGGATAAAAAAGATGGAAAAGAATTATTCTGTCTAAAAATTTTTGTTTGTTTTGGTATTCTAGAAGATGCCGAAAAAAAAGTGGCTGGCTTTACTGTTTATTGAATAAGAAAAATATTTTTAATAACAAATCAATTTTTTCTTATAGAGATGTTTTTAAAATAATGATATATCTCCTTTAGAATGTAAAATTACTACACATTAAATATATTATAAATTTTTTTCTTATCCAGATGGTTCTGAAATAATGATACATCTTTTATTAAGAATGTAAAGTTATTACATATTAATTAATTTGATAAAACATAACTTCAAATGATGGTATATCATTATTATACTTTTTTATTTATTCTGATTTACCATTATACTGCAGTGATATATTCATCATTGCAGCTTCTTTGGAATGTTTAAATTTGGAAAGTTTTTTCTGCCTAGCTTCCAAACTGCTTAATTTTATTTAATGATCTCTTTTCATGAAGTGGACAGTAAATACCATTTTTTTTTTTTTGTGTTATGTGGAGTGCTTTTATATGTTTATTTTACATATATAATATATGTATTTTGATATATGTTGGGCTGAAAGGATGTCCTGAATATGTGCCTTACTGCCTAAAAACGAAAATCAGCAATAACATCAGCTGGAACTACAATGACTACATTTTAGATGACTACATTTAGCAAAAATAAAGTCATCTTGAGGATGGCTATGAAATGTAGTCGAGAACATTTTGATGTAACTAAAATAGACTGATTAAAGTCAACACTTGATTTAGTATTGTCATACCATTAACAATTTTATATAACAATAAAAAATCTGAAAATTATCTTTCTAAATGATGAATTATTATTCTGCCATTAATTATTATGAATGAATCTTTTAATTTTAGGGGTGGAATGATGTTAGTTTTCATGGTTCTGATCAGATACCAACTCCAAATATAGATGCTCTTGCATATAATGGTGTAATACTAAACAATCATTATGTTCAACCATCTGGTACATCAACTCGTGCTGCATTAATGACTGGAAAATACCCCATTCACACAGGTGAGTAATTTGACATTTCATCATTTATCTATCTTACTCAGTGAAATATTTTGTTTATACAGTGTTACTTGCAGTCAGTGTAGAAGATTAAATAGTATGCCAGTGAATTGTTTTAAAAAAATTAAAAATGTTATTAAGGGTAATTTTTTAAATAATTGTTTCTTTTAACAGGCCTTGTATAAAATTCAAATTCTTTGTTATCTGACTACAATAATTTAAAATTTACTACATGCACAAAGTTAGATACTTCTTAAAGCTATGAAACTCAGAACATAGATATTAAATTGAATTGAAAATAAATTATGTTCACAATTTCAATTTAAATTTATTTTAATTCATTTCTGATTCTGTTCTGGTAAATTTCAATTTTGAATATCAAACCACTGGTAAATCATTGGTAAAGATTTAATTAAATTAATTAACTGAACATTTTCTAAAATAGAAAATTTATTGAATATTTACATGATTCAGTTGTCTCTTTCAGAGTACTCTCCTTGTCATACACACACTACACACTTTCCCCAAGGTCCATTCCACTTAGCATTCAGGGCAACATTCTACAAATTTTTTTTTATGAATTCTATTGCTTTGCATCTCTATCTTTTTATCAGCAATTTTATTTTTTTAAATAAAAAAAGTCATTAGGGGGATAGGTCAATTAAGGGATGATGCTAAGTGAATTTTGTGAACAAAATTGAATAAGTAGCAATGTGTTGGTGGTGCATTGTTATGCTGAAGGAATCATGAATTGCCCCAAAATTCAAGTATCTTCTGATGTGAAGACATCTGATCAACTAATAATGGGTGTTAATTGTCTGTTCTGCAAATAGAAGCTAATAATCAACATTGCATATGATGTCGAAAGAGATTGTCAACATCACCTTTGAAACGTTAATGTGCCTGAACCACTATACCATTGTGTACAGCTTGGGTAGTAATCCTGTAAGCTGGATGCCTCACTGAATCATTTTCTGTGTTTTAGTAAAATGTTTTGTCAAGTTTAAAGCAAAATTTCACTGCAACTCTATATTCATATAAGTCTTTCATTACAAAAATCACTGAAAGCACAAAATACTTATATATATTTCGAAAGAACATTTTCCCAAAATCAATTTGTCTTAGTCACACATGGTGGGGGTTTTTAGTTACTATGCTGGAGTGATGCCAACTCCACATCTCAAAATATCTCTATAAGTATCAGTGAAACAAAAGTCTGGTTATTTTTTGAATAAACCTTGCATGATATATAACCACACACACACACACACACACACACACACACACACACACACACACACACACACACACACACACACACACACACACACACACACACACACATACACACACACACACACACACACACACACACACACAACACACACACACACACACATCTATATATTATAGTTTTATATTTACAGCTACAGAAAATTCATTGAGCCATTTCTACATTGTAAACAATAACTGATTAGTAAGGAGGTTTTAAAACCTATTGTATAATAGATTCTGTCATTAATAATTAAATCAATCTTGTAAATTAATTAAAAACCTACATTATAATTTTATATCATACAGGTATGCAAGGTTTCCCAATCAATCCATTAGAAAAGCGTGGTCTCCCACTAACAGAAACGACTATGGCTCAGCAGTTAAAAAAATTAGGATATTCAACAAATATAATTGGTAAATGGCATCTTGGATACTACAAACTTGACTACTTTCCTACTCGAAGAGGTTTTGATTACCATTTTGGATTTTTAAATCGCCTCATCAGTTATTATGATCATATTTTAGAAGCTGATGTAAGTTATAAAAATGAACATAATTCTATACAAGTCTATTTTAAGTTCAATATTTAATTTATTTATTTCATCACATGCTGCATTTCTAGCTGAAACTGTTTTAAAGTTTTATAGCAATGAATATAAGCCCTGAGGGTTTTGTTTTTTGAAAAATTTAAGTACAGAATAAGTAGTTGTGGTATTTCTTATGTAATTGAAGAAAAAATGCTTCAAGAAGCAGAACAATGTATACTATTGTTTTAAATGTAGAATTTTTATATTATTTACTGCAAATGTGACCAAATGCTTATGAGTGACCTGACATCAGACAAATGTCACTCCCAAAAATGGCATAGCCATTTTCAAGAATAACAATCATTCCATGATAGACTACTCCCTTTGTAAAATGAGTTCTCTACAATGAAAATTAAAGGTAGTTATTATTTGCAATGATATTTAATGTAATATTTGAACATTATTTTCAAATATTATTTTATTTGAAAATTAAGATTATTCCTTTAAGATTTTTCCTTTTTTATTGTTATATGTTTAACAATATTTTCACAGGGAAACAACGGCACGTATTATGGTTATGACTTTAGAAGAAATGAAAAAGTTTCAAGAAAATACGAAGGAAAATATGCAACAAGTTCCTTCACAGAAGAAGCAATAAAAGTGATAAAAAATCACAAAAAAAACAAGCCACTGTTTTTATACTTAGCACATCTTGCTGTTCATGGTGGTAATGAAGGAAAGGTACTTGAAGCACCGGAAGAAACTATAGATAAATTTGCAAACATTTTTAATCCAAACCGTAGGACATATGCGGGTAAGAAAATACTGATTCATTCAATCTATTGAGCTTAGTTACAAAAAGGTTTTAGTGAATAATGATTCTTGTTTAAGTTCTTGGATTTCAGTGTGAATTAGTTGTTGTATCAGAAATGAATTCAGCGGTAAAGACATTACTGAGCATCCCCATTCAAGCCTTCTTGCATTTATATTTTGTTGTACAGTGTTGTTTTTTGTGTATGTCCAATGCCCTCTAGTATTGCTAGTTTGATTGAGATTTTGATTCAGGATTGCCCATAATCAACAGGAATCTAGATCAACAGTAATCTAAGTTATTGCTCTGGGGTAGTACTGTCAAATACCAATGGAATACAAAATTTGTAAATTAAAAGTTACTTTTATTACCATGGACATAGAAGAATACGTACTGCATAATTTTATTATTATTTAATTTTTGACTGTGAATAAGAAAATAAACTGTTTAAAATTATAACACCACATTACTGCTTACGGTTGAATGCCAACACAGCAAATCATTTAACTTCTTTGATCTTGCTGTATCAAAGGAATATCACAACCACTTATTTAAATTTTCTTGGAAACTTACTACAGCTGATTTACTTATCATGAACACATTAATCATCCCTTTCTTCAGAGATATGTTGTTTTTCCAAACACATACTCTTGTTAGCTGAAAAGAATAATGAAGAACTGATAATAATTTATTTATTCATTCAGTAACAATAATGTAATATGTAGAACAAAATCTAAACCATGTTTAATGGCAAAAAATACATAAAATTAATATCAATAATATTTATACAAAACTGGTACATTTTTAGTAAAGAAGATCACTGTGTTACTCTCACAATAAATAACACAATACACAAGATGATTTGATAAATTGTTTACAAACACACATACTTCCAAACTGGTAAAAATGAAGAATCAGTAGAATACAAAATTGAATGGCATTGATCACATTAATTATTTAAAATATATCATGTACAATATTTGATGATATATTTAATTGGTTTCCTTACCAGTTCAAAATGGTTGCAATTAACTACACTGCCATCTGCTACATTACAGAAGAAGCTGAATAATAACTCGGAAAATAATAACTTCTGAAAGCACAGTTACTATAAGAGTATTTATAAAGAGAGTAGTTTTAATGACTTCTTTAAAGAAACTTTAATTATATTTCATCATTCTGATAAATCAATTTTTTAAATTTATTTTAAAAATAAAGATCTTTCATTGTAAAATTACTGTAAAATAAAAAAATAAAAAATTCTTTTATAACAGACTATTAGTTTTAACAGCAGATATATCTATTCTTATTTGTTTTTAGCCATGGTTACTGAACTAGATAAGTCAGTGGGAAAAGTGTTAAAAACATTGGAAGAAAATCATATGTTATCAAATAGCATAGTTGTGTTTTTATCAGACAATGGGTCACCTATAACTGTTGGTTACGTAAACTGGGGAAACAACCAACCTTTTAGAGGAGTAAGTATCAAAAACTGCTATGAACTAACAATTTAGAGGAATAAGATAACTTCAGCCTAGAAGAAAAATATGAATTGTTGCAAACAAATTATTAATTATCTATTTATTAACTTAACAAACATTTCGGAGTAACAGTTGTGTGGACTTCAAATAATCTCTTTTTCAGGCATCTCGATTCCCCCCCGAGGGGAGAAGAACCCACCTCGTAGCGTGTCCGGTCGCTACACCACCCCCTCCGTTCCTAGCCAGTAGTGGCTTTAACGGAAGCCAGTAGTGGCTTTTTCAGGCAAGTCAAATCTAAACCAAAAGTAAAACTATAATTGGGCTTAAAAATTGATTTTAATCTCTTAATTTAATAAGCTTATAATAAAAAAGCCTTTTGTTAACCTTTTCATAGGTCCTCAGCAACACTGAAGACCCATGAAAAGGTCAAGAACACCATCTATTTTAGGGTAGGGAAAATAAATAATTTCGTTATAAGCAAATAAATAAAATAATTATTTAAAAAAGAAAGTGGAACTGACATTAAAATGAACAAAAAACTAAGAAATAGTTCAAATAGTTAATTAAATCTTTTGACACTTTTTTGAAAACACGCCTCCTTCCATAAAATAAATTTATAGATATAATATAAATTTGTTCTATATTACTAAACACGTATACTTCATAAAAAACAATACTGATATTACAACAGTGAAATTCACATTTATTTGATTTGATTGCTTTTCTGTTTGCGATTATTACGTCTTTTTATATACGCCATCTGTAGGTCCATTCATGTATACATAAGTATGATCATGTATTTTGGCGCGTTTTACGAAAAATAAGAGTGATTTTCTGTTTCGATATTTGACAAAGAATGAAATATGAATTCACCATTACACACCAGAATCGAAACAACAACAATCCTTGGAGTGGACAGAAGCCGGTTTTTTAGCCGCGAAGAGGTTGCCAACGGGTGGAAAGGTCATGGTCAGTTTTTTGGATGCCGAAAGGAATTGTGTTAATTGACAATCTTAAAAAAAGTAAAAAAATAACTGGGGAATACTAATGAACCTTCTAATGAAACTGGACTCAAAAATTCGTGGAAACAGACTCTGCCTGCAGAAGAAAAAATCATCTTCCATCAGGACAATGTACCTGCCACCACAAAAGTGTCTTGGCGATGGGAAAATTGAGAGATTTGCGCTATGAAGTGATAGGACATCCCTAGATTTGACTCCCTCGGACTTCCATCTCTTTCCAACACACAAAGTCTTCCCCACTTCTCAGTGTTTATCGTCCAATCAAGAAGCAATTGCGGCTGTAGACAGGTACTTTCCAGCACTTCCAGAGAAACTATACAGATATGGGATGATGGCGCTAAACACCAGTAGATGAAATATATTATTATTAAAGTAGATTATGTTGAAAAATAAGTCTTTTGAAAACATAATTTTCATTTTCACTATCAGGCAGCACTTTTCAGACCACCCTTGTACGTCTCAGAATTTACATGAAATTATAAAAGTTTCTAAATTTTTTATAAAAATAGTTTCTATTATTTCATTATGTATCCAAAACAAAATTGGAAATTTTGGATAAAAGATGTATTAATTAACTATTTTACAGGAGAAGTATTCAATGTTTGAAGGAGGTGTAAAGACTGCAGCCGTTGTTTGGAGCCCACTTATTAAAGATTCTTCACGTGTTTCAGAAGAATTGATTCATGTAACTGATTGGCTGCCAACTTTATACAGCGCTGCAGGTAATAGTCATGAATCACAGATTAAACTGTGCATACTTTGATGAAAAATAATTATAATTTTATTTGAAATATTTGTGACAGTTAAATAATTTAGTATCTTTACAAATCAGTAACATGTTTCAAATTATGAACAAATAGTTTAATTAAGTTATATTTACATAATGTTACATCTTGTATATAGTGCCAAATATCAAAGTGGTCCATCGAATTTGCAGATTAAAGAGAAAATGTATAAGTTGAAAGAGTTTAAAGTAATAAACTTTCTTTTTTTTGAACTTATAATTTCATATATGAACATGTGTTTCATTATATAAACATAGAACATTGAAAATAGTATTTAATTTTGAGTCTGTCCAACATTAAAGAAAAATCTGATGTGGACACCATATAACTTCCTTTTACGCCTATTAACTTTCATATACACATTTTGTTAAAATGAAAAGTACATAAAATTTTATTTCATTAATAACTTATGATATTTTTTATTTTGTTATTATTATTATGAATTATTATTTACCATACATTTTTTTTACAATCAGAGGTTAATAATTATTAATAAATCAATATATTTAAATGAAAAAAAGGAGATGAAGTCTGATTCGAATGAATGTGCCTTCTCCTTGAAAGGTCCAAATATTTCATTAATTACGATTTTATTTGGCTATAACTCTGGAACCAATGAAAATAAGTACCACTGATGATATATCGTTGAAACATTCTCAATGAGGACTTATTACTGCAGTAAATAAAAGTTCCTAAATCCAAATCTTTTTGAATTTTGGGCTTTTTTGGACTTTTTTTTATTGTAACAAAGGGGAGGTGCACAACTAGATGTTGCAAACAGCCCTAAAAACAAAATTTCAACATTCTACAGCTAATTGTTTTTGAGTTATGTGAGATACATATGTACGTACAGACGTCACGCCAATAGTAGTCAAAATGGATTCAGGAATGTTCAAAATGAATATTTCCGTTGAAATCTGGAAACTGAAATTTTTCACCATCACAATACTTTGTTTACTTCGTACAAGGAAGTAAAAATGCCTCTGTTTGTAAACAAAATTGTAATTTGTCCAAAAAGAAAGATTAATTTTAATTTATTTAAAAGAAGTCCTGCTTAAGTTTATTGTTAAACATTTTAACGGAGCATCTGTTTTATTGAAATAGTACACTACCCATTAGCCTATCTAAGATATCTTTGTCTAAGTCATTTATTGTTTCCTAACTGGCACATATCTTCACAAAGATCTTTGTTTTGAAATATAAAATTAAAACCATGGCCATCATACATTTTTTTAACAAATTTCACAAAAATCTGGTACTTAGTCATATTTAAAGTGTGTTTAAGGAAAATGGGTGCCTCTATTTTCATTAAATATGTATTAAAAAAATCATTTCAATTGAAAGAGTAAATGAAAAAATCAAACTCTTAATAAAAAAATGTAAAATAAAAAATGTGATGTGGAGACCACACGACCTCCTTGTACGCCTATTATATTACATATACACATTTTTTTAAAATGAAAAGTACATAAAATTTTTTATTTCATTAATAACTTTTACTAATTTTTTCATAATCGTTTTTTATTGTTACTATTGAATTATTATTTATTGTAAAAATTTGTTTACAATCAGAGGTTAATAATTATTAATAAGTCAATACAGTTAAATTAAAAAAAGAAGTTAAAAAAGGAAATGAAGTGGGATTCAAACCGATGTGCCTTCCCCTTCTAAGATCCAAATATTTCATTAATTAAAATTTTATTTGGCTATAACTCTGGAACCAGTGAAAATACATACCACTTATGATACATCATGGAAAAGCTCTCAACAAAGGCTTATTACTACAGTTAAGAAAAAGTCCAAAAGTCAAAATTTCAACGTCCTACCGCTAATCGTTTTTGAATTATGTGAGATACATACGTACGTACGTACAGACGTTATGCTGAAACTAGTCAAAATGGATTCATTGAATGGATATTTCTGTTGAAATCTGAAAACTGAAATTTTTTGTTATCACAATACTTCCTTTACTTTGTAAAAGGAAGTAAAAATGGACAACATTTTTGTTCAAAATATAATATAAAATTGTATTAAATCAATATTGAAATGGATCAAGTAGATTTGTCTATATATCTACTAAAAACACCAGCTACTGGATGAATTATTTGTAAACATATATTTCTATTATTTATAATAAAATTAAAAAAATATAGAAAAAAAATGTAATACTCTATACTTTCAGTCCAGCATTAACACAGATAAAGTGGAGTTATGGTCACTGATTTTTTTTCTTTAATTTGCAGCCTTATTTATACAAAATTAATCATAAAGTATCTTAAAATTGATTTATTAGATTAATTAAAATAATAATGAATCATTTTTATTAAGCTCATTAATCATTTTTCTTTTACGAATTCTTTATTTTGTTTACCTGTATTTTTGTAAATGAGTGAATTTATCCAAAGTTAGATATACTGACAATTACTGTTCATAAAGGATATCCTAAGTAATACATTTTAAATGTAATTCAGCAAGGTATTTATTTTTTGTTTTACAAGATTTGAAATGGTTCATATCTATATTTATTGAATAAGAAATAATTTTATTATTTTAATTTATTTTTACGATTATTAAGTCATTAAATCTAGGTTTCTTTTGGTCTTTAACATGTAATGCTTATTTCAGGTACAAGCCTGCAATTTTGGGATTTGTGATTTATCAGTCAGGCAAGACTGTAATAATTACATTTTCCCTATTTCTGCCAAGTAGTAATAAACTGATCTGAAGTTGAATTAGCTCTTCATTGATGTTTAAATATCAGCAAAAATTTGTCACTTTATCAACGATCATAAAAATATGTTTCTTATTATTATTCCTATTGTGTACATTGATTAATCTGTTCAACTAGTGAACAATAAGCAAACCCCTCCCATGGCCTAATGAGATGAGGATGATATGTATGATGTGTAAATGAGGTGTATTCTTGTACTGACTCAGGCCGACCAGTTATGTGGTTAATTGATCCTCAACCCCAAGTACACCACTATTCACTGTCTAGTATTCAAATCCACATAAAAGCAACTAAGTTTCACTAAGATTCAAATCTCAGAACCTTCAATTTAGAAAATCAGCTGTTTAACAACTGATCTTGTGACAAGTTTACCAATAGACAAATATGGTGGGCTATATGTAACTTGTGTTTAAAAATAGCAAAGTTAGCAGTTACCACTATTTTAAGAAATCTTCAACTTCCCTTTCATCACAAATATACCTTTCAATGTACTTCCAACTTTCTTACAATCACTCCAAATGTTTCTAATTTTTATTTATCATACGATGGTCTGATATACTCATATTACTGTAATATTTTAAAAACGTTTTTCCTTTCTTTTGAAAATGCAGATTTAAGTTTTGTATTACTGTGACTTTCAAATTATTTCAGTGTTATAATTCAGATATATGCTACCTTATTAGCATAAAAAGATCCCCTTCAGGGATCTTTAAAATGGCAAATACAGGTTGATGAAAATACTTAAATACTTAAATGATGAAAATGAATTAATTATTTAAGCCTTCAGTAGAAATAAAATACTAACTATTAAATGGTGTAGGTCCATTCAGTCACTAAGTAGCTTATTAAAGATATTAATAATTCTAGGTTTAAAAAAGTTAAAGTTTTTGAACATTGGGTTTTTTACAATCTAAACTTGTCATTCATACTCCTATCTTAATATCAAATTAAACAGAACTAAATAAAGTAATAATTTATATATTTTTTAGAGGCAAAATAATAATAAACATAAATGAGAATAAGTGTATTAAAAGGCATTTATTTTTTAGGAGGAAATGTAAGTGATCTGGGTGGTGAGCTGGATGGAATAAATATGTGGCCAAGTATTACAGAAAACATAGAATCACCTCGTAAACAACTTTTAGTGAATATTGATGAAACAATTAATTATGGAAGCTTGGTCCTTAAGAAAGACAGTGATGATGAAAATGGAAAATCAGGAACATACAAGATTATTGTAGGTATGTTAATATCACAAAATTTAAATTAATTATTTCATTTTATCATAAACAGTATCATAAGGAATTTGTGATGTTAGACTTCAAGCAGCTGTTTAAGGGCGGACAAACAGTGTGGGTTTGAAAACCATTAGATGACAAACATTCAATAACTTTTTTACAAGTGGCTGATCATTTGTTGACAATCTGAGTAATCAGTAATGTTCAAAAACTTCTAAGTCTATTCTGAACACGGATACTTTTGTATGCCTACATGTAAAACTACCCTCTAATTCACATGCCTGCAGGAAATCAAATCAATTTCCTCGCACTGGCTGCTTTGTGTAGTGCTCTTCCACAGTAATATGGAGTTTTTTCTCTGTATTTGCTGGAGTTGATTGTCAACAATAGTCAACCAGTAACTTTGGATCTACTTCTCAGACAGTGTTATTGAACACATAAAACTTAATGCAAGGGTAATTTTTAAAAGCTGATAATGCAGGCTTCTTTGTTAGCTATGTTGGTAAATTCATTATCAGGAGATTCTATATACTTGTAAAAATATATATATATATATTTTATATATTAATAATATATATATTATTTAGGTCAAAATTTAGTAGCTAATTATTAGATTTGTCAATGTTATCTAAAAGTTCAATCAACCCAATATTTATAATATGGTAAAATTAATCTCTCAAGCAACTTTGACATTATGCTGAGTAAGAAAATTAACATGTAGTTGTTAGGATTACTTGGGTCTTTAACTAGCTTAAGAACAACCAGGATATTTTTGTACTTGAAAAGAGGTGGAAAGCATCTGGTATTTTGGAAAACAATCTGGTCAGATATCTAACAGTGCATGATCGACAGTGAATTACAAATCTTGTTAATTCTTTATATAGTGAGGAATCTAATTACAATGACTAGTGTATTACAAAATGACTGTCAGGAGTATGCATATCAGAAATAACAGATCACGTTGTATATATGTAAGTTGGCTTGAGTGGCTTAAATGAGTTGCAGGAACAAGAATATGTACTGTACAAGAAACAAGTAGAATATAATATCATTCTGTTTACTCTTTGCAGTAAGAAGATTTTTTTTCTATAAATATAATACACATATGATAAATTTTATTATGACAAAGTGTATGTTATTAATATTATTAATTTTATTTTTAAGGACAAACTCCTGATTACACTCTTAGTGATTTCCAACCTTTAGATGATCTTTATCTGCCAAAAGCTTATGACATACGTAAAGTTCTATCAAGTACAGGGAATAAAGCTCTCAAGAAAGTGACAAATAAAACAGTGGATGCAGCTTTAGTCATTTCATTACGTACTAAAGCAACTATTGTCTGTCAACAAAAATCAGTGTTAAGTTCATGTAATGATATATGTTTATTTGATCTTATTAATGATCCATGTGAACAAATTAATTTGTCTACTGATAATACGTAAGTATTTTAGATATGAACTTTGATGAATGATAAACTTTTATTACTTTGAAAAAAAATTGAATAATTCAATTATTCGGGTATGCTTGGATAATTTTTATGAAAGACTCAGTGTATTTTTATTTAAAAACAGAATTCTATATCAGCTATTTCAGCTGTTATGGGAAATTTATTTTAATTTTTGGTATAGGTATGTTTTTTAATCAAAATTTGTAAAATCCATTCTGAGATAAAAATTTGAATGTGGTCAAAAGTGAATGTGCTAGAACATTTTCAGCATATTCATTATCATACAGCAGCATCAGTATTATATTAGATCAAAATTTAATTTTTCATGAAAGTAATAAGTTTTTATTATGATAAAATATTATCATAGTAATAAAATCATTAAAAAAGATCATTAAATTAATAAATAAAAAGGTAATCTAAACTGAAAGATAAATAAATGGTAAACATGAGATTTTCTTCAGTATTTATATTCTACAAATAATTTTATTATTGAAGAAACTGCAGACCTAAGTCTTATTTTTATTTCTTCTTAAATATACTAAAACTCAGTCTCTTTTAATACATGATGCTTTGATAAGTATCAAATAGTAACAATAAGAAAACATTATTTAATACATTATTTAAAGTTTGCAACTTATATAAGCAGAATTTAAAAATATTCTTTTAAAGTGGAAGATACTAAGCTCTTTCAAGTTTTTGAAAATCATAATGAAAAATGATAACATTTTAATTATTAAGTATAAACTATTATATGTATACTATGTATTTCTATACACTATTTATTCTGTATACAACTATGTATTATATATAAACTATATAAACTACTCTTTTCAAAATACTGGAATGAACTTAGGGTAAAAAAAAATTAGGGTATCAAATTGTTTTTCTATGGACCTCCACAAATCTACATGTTCATTTCTTATGTCACTGTCGTCAGTGTCTAAATCTCTTTTGATAATTATTTGCCTACAACTGATTATTGGTTCATAAATAAGAAGCTACCATCAATCACTATAGATCTTTAAGATATTACCTTTAGGCTTCATATTTCATCATTCCTATTATGTATCTAATGACTTTCTTTTGCAGCCTAAGAACTCTAAACCTAAAGTTTTTTTAGATGACGATCTATGACAGTCCATACAAACAGTACCAAGTATTATATATGAAATAGTTTAACAATCCATGATAAATTTCACATCAGTTTATCATCACCAAGCTAAATATTAATTTTAAAGTAAAGATATTTTATATTTTTGCAAATGTAACTCACATGGAAATTATTTTCTAAGAAAATAATTAATTATTATATCTTAGAATTTCTCTGATGCTGAAATAATATACTTCTACAGTATATATTGCTAAAGTAGTACTGTAGTACTACAATATTATACGAGCATTATCTATCATACATTAAAATTATTTTCTTGCATGTTGTGTGGGTGTGAAGGTATTGAGGTTGTGCTGGCATTCATAAGGGCTGCATACTACGTAAACTATAACTTTCTAAATATTCTAATTAAACTTTCTCCTACAAAACTCAAACCCAAAACAGTCTAGATTTAATCCAAAATCTAGATTATCAATGAAATGGTTAGAAGTCAGTCGTAGTATCCCAGCATGCTGTAACATCATTAGATTAAAAATGTATTTATTGTTGTAATGAAAATTGAATTATTGCAATTTAAAAATGTTAATAAAATGAATTATATAATGTTGGTAGTTTTTTTATGTATGAAGGTCAGTTAATTATAAATCAGATATTTGTTTATAATTTTTATTAATACAGAATGAAAGTACAGAACATATTTTATATATTCCTTTTATATATAGTCTACCTGAAATTCTACAAATATTTTCTGTTAAGTGGGAAACGTGTGTATAACTTCTTTGTAAAAATTTTATGACAAGTCACAGGCTGATGGTATACCAACTTCTCTACTTGGTTGTCACTCTGGAACTGATCTTCTCTCAGCCCCTCTTTCAATGCCCTAAACAAAAAGAAATCATAGGGGGATGAATCTGAGCTGTGCTGGAATGTTCTAAGATTTTCCAGTAAATTTCATTCAGTTTATACCAGTTGCTAATGGCTGGGCTAGGGGGCTGGCATTATTTAAAAAATAATCACATCTTTGATTGGGGGATGACACTTTTTTCCCGTAGATGACTTAGACTTTGTCAAACTGCTGAAAGCAATATCAGTGTTTACAGTGAGACATTCATGGGAAAAATTGACAAGTAATATGCCTTTCCAGACCCAAAAGATGGGTAAGTTATGGCAAGGGCTTTTCCAGCTGACAGAAGCGTTTTCACCTTTGTAGGGTAAGGCTCTCCACTCTTATGCCATAACATACTCACCAATTTCAACTTGGGAGCTTAGTGATGGACCCATGCCTCATCACATTTAACTATTCAATGCAAAAAATTATTTCTTTCTTGTTAAAATCAGTTCAAAAGCCTTTGAATTTCCTGATGGGCATATTTATGATTTTGGGTCAAAAGTCTTGGAATTGATCTCTCACAGAATTTGCAGAACCCAATGTTCTTTAATGAGGTTATGAATCAGTAGAGTGTAATCTTTTGTCACAATTATCCTGGAATGTCTATTGTTGAATTTTGTTCTAATTTTATTGCTGAATGCCTATTTTCTAGAATTTCATGCCCTTTAAAATTTCCTGGCCTAGTCTTAGATTTGAGTACATGTTGATGCCATATTCCCAAACTGCCAATACAGTTCAAAATTTCAAAGGGTTTAAAGCCCTTATTCATGAAAAAGTCCACTATTATATGTTGCACAACCGAAGATGATCTTACTTAAAGCTACTAATGCGAGAAACACCAAAGCTTAGGTTGCTGGAACATTCATTTTCTCCCTATATTACCACAAACAATATCCTTCTATGCCAGCCCACTCATGTTTGTATGCAAACTGTGAAGACAAAAGTCCACTTTTCATGTAACTAACCCCTTGTATAAGTATTGTAAGCAAAAGTTGAATTATCTTGTTTTCTCAGTTTGTTTATTTTTGATTTTTGTTTGTTTGTGATAAAATGTCTCATATGTCTTACAAATCCTGCCAGCTAGAGAAACTTAGTGAATTATTAAACAATTTCTGTAAAGTAGAAAATATAATTATTTATTTTGTTAATTCTAAAGATAATTTGAAAACTATAGGAAGTAAATTCTTACTATTTTCTTGTTTTTTAACATTTACTTTAAAAAACTTAGAAAGTTAGATTTATTTTCCTTTATTCTAAATTACTGTGAATGAGACCTGAAAGGCCTTTGTACGACTAGAATGTGCACTAATTTTTAATGAATTTACAATAACATTGGACAGGATCGTAGTAAAATCTGTGTGTATAGAACCTGACTAAAGTTTTAATCACTGATGAGATTACATTGGTACATAAAAATAAAGCTGAAATTAATGCTAAATTTTATTACTCCAGCTTCAAAAATTCACAAAATACTTCACAAATTGGACTGAAAAAATGTTATCACTTTTTCTTGCTTTATCTCTCTCTATATAGTATTTCCTATATATAAGCAATTATTTAAAATTGTTATTGACAACATCTCTTACAACCAATTTTTCCATCTTTATAGGAATACAAAATTACTTCAG